>NC_077228.1:355425019-355663165 GCF_027887165.1 Monodelphis domestica
TATAAAGATAACAAATATATGCAAATGTGACCAAAAACTATTCCCCAATAGAAAAGTGATCAATAGTTCTAAAAGGAATTGAACACTATTAACAACCTTGTAAAAGAATTCTTTAAACCATTAAGAAGAGAAATGCATATCAAAACAATATTTAAGTTTTGCTTCATACTCAGCAAATTATTTGATAAGAGATCGGAATACTCAGTGATAAAGGAGGAAGACAAAGCAATAAGTATTTATATAGTACCTACTGTGTGCCAGGCACTATGCTGTGTTTTTGCAAATATTATCTTATTTAATCCTCACAAGCACCCTGTGAGATACTAGGAATCTGAGATAAAAAGATGTTAAGTGCTGCAGACACAGCTAGTAAGTGTCTGAGTTCATATAAAAATTTCTGGGATGCAACTAAGACCATCCAGATATATTACCTGAGAACATACAAACACACCAAAAAATAGAGGAGATGATTAATGAATAAACATTCATTTAAAAAAATTAGAAACCCTACACATAAGCCAATCCAATGTAGGACGAAAAGATGGGGGAAAATGAAAATTAGAGTAAAAACAGACAAATTATAAACCAATAAGACTGTGGATATTATAAACTATACATACTGTGGAAGCATGTTTTTTTAAAAGACTCACAATTAATTAAACTTTAGGCAACCTGATTAAAAGGAAGGTATAAAATCAAGTAAGTCAATAAGAATTATTCACAACAAAACTAGGAGAAATAAAAAACAGTTATCAAGATCTACTGTGCTAATAAACCTGAGAACACAGAAGAATGCAAGGGTTACCTTTAAATATAAAATTCCTAAGTTAAGAGAAGACCAAATAGTGCTCTTAAGAATTCCAATCTCAGAAAAAAATGTATAGAATTATCTATAAAGGAATTGCCAAAGATAGGGCAAGGAGAATCACTTGGTTCTGATGAATTTACAGGAGAATTCTATCAATCTTTTAAAAAAACAAATATTAATTCTAAACAAATTGTCATTGATTCTATTAGATTTTTTTTGAGATGGATATTGTCCTAATTCTTAAACCATGAAATAAAGTCAAAGAGCTATATAGATCAATATAATGAAAATATATTAAAAAGTTTGAAGCAAAATCTTATAAAAATAATATAGGAATTTATTCAAGAAACAATTTATTATGACTAAATCAATTTTACAAGGGATACAAATATTAAGGATGGCTCAACATTAGGAAAATAGAATTTTAAAAAGAAAAATATCCAAAACCACATGGTTATCTTACTCGGAGAAAAGGCTTTGATAAAATACAACATATTAGTATTAAACAACCTACAAATTGTAGACATAGGAAGATTTTTTTTAACTTTCATAAAAAGCATCTAAAACCAAAAAAATATATATCACATGTACTAAGATTTTCCCAGGAACTAATTGAGATAGAGAATAAATTTATTAGATTTGTGCTTTACAAAATAAACTCACAAAAATCAACAGTTTCTATATAATAATAAAATCTAAAAGTCAACAACACAAAAGGAAATGTCACTTATATAACTGCACAATGCATAAAATATTTGAAAGTTGATCTACCAAAGCACACTAAATATTGTATTGTACCCATTACAAAATCCATTCACAACTATTCTCTTTTTAATTAATCTTAGCCATTCAGTACTATATCACCAGGACAGCTAGGCGGTGCAGATCTAGAATGAGGAAAATCATCTGGAACTAGTCAACCATTCCAGTATCTTTGCCAAGAAAACTGCAAATTGAGTCACAAGGAGTTGGACATGACCAAACAACAACCAAAATTATTATTAACCAAATACAATTAAGGAATAAACTGATCTCTCTCTTTTTTTTGAAGAGGTGAGGGACTACAGAACATTGTTAGGAAGCATGGAACATTGCACTTACTGACAGATTTGTCTGATAATGTTTTTTATTTTGATGAACTGATTTTTATAATTTATTTTTTATTCTGCTTTGATATCTGCAAAGATAATTACTTTGATAAGGAAAAAAGGCATATATTTAGAATTAAAGATGATATTAAACAAAAATATTAGTTGTTATTGTTTTAACATAGAAGTAAGGTGAAATAAAGCTGGAAATTCTGAAAAGATCATTGACCTAGAAGTTAAGAGACTTGAATTATGGTTCTGACTCTTCCATTTGCCTACCATATGACTTTAAGCAAATTATTGCACCAATCCAAGCCTCATTTTCCCTGCCTATTGTCATATGGAAATCACTTTAAAAACTGATATATATTAATATTAATTTAAGGTCACCAAGGAATTCAGCTATGTAATTCCTAAATGAAAACTCAAGTCAGCAGTCAACCTTTTATGGAGTTTTTAATTACAAACAGTAGGAAGAAAGGTATGAGAGAGAGAGAGAGAGAGAGAGAGAGAGAAAGAGAGAGAGAGAGAGAGAGAGAGAGAGAGAGAGAAGGGAATAGGGCTTAAATAACGTGAAAATTTTTTTTCACGTTCAGTTAAAAAAGCCTGTAGCAAGTTCTCAACATCCTTGTAAGATGGATCATACTGAAAAAATATGTCTCCTATCTTTTTTGTTACTAGAAAGGGAACTTGTTCATATGTGGGGATATTTTGTGTAAATTCATTTATTTCTTGGGGAGAAAAAGGTACCCTGTGTCTTAAAGTCACCACATCTCCATTCCGTCCTATTTCAGGTACTTCTCTTAGAGGAAACAAGCTTCTAGTTGAGTTTTGTACCTGTGGGTCAGTTTGACAAGGACAGGTTTTTCTAGGATGACAATATTCCCTTTTGGCTGGAATTTGGTTCTCTGTAGGAGAGGGAACATGAGAAACTGGGATTGCAGGGGAAGGGTTTTGGGGATTAAATTCAGTCAAAATTTGCACTACACGAGAGAAGCAGTCTGTTAACTGAGCTATAGGGAAGGTTTTTTCCATCTCTATTTCAGGGAAGGAAATTTCCTCATTCAAAGGTTCAGAAACAGGTCTGTTTCTGGTAGAGTGGGTATTTGCCAATTGATCCTGTAAGAAACATTTTAGATCTTCTAATTGGGTTTGCATTTTATCCTCATTTTTTTTTCATTTTAGCATCTCTAAATACAGTATTGAGGAGTATAAAAATGACAGTACATATTAATATAAAAAATTGGAGGTATCCTGCATTCCTCAAAGCCCCTAATTCTTCAACTGCCATATAAATATCAAAGAATGTAGTACTCATTTATATATATATATATATACATATATATATTTGTAATTATTTCTCTAACAGTCTTCACAAAACATGTGGGGAGCAGGGCAAAGCAAAAAACTTTCCACAGGGTTTTTTTTTCTAATCTAGGAAGTTGTTCCTTAAGGGAAAGGATATTTAGAAACAGCTCTCCCAGCCAGGACTTTAGGGTCCTGTTGCTAAGATTTAAAACAGCTGTTTTCTATCTAACTATCAGAGTCACATAGCTGGGAAGTATCTGAGGTCCAATTTGAACCTAGGACCTTCTGTCTCTAGGCCTGGCTCTCAATCCACTGAGCCACCTAGCTGCCCCTTAAGATTAAAGGGAAGAAAAAGAAAAACTGCTGATTCCAATTTAACTTAAGGAGAAAAGAGAAGAGAGAAGTTTTTTATACTCACTTGTTCTAGCAGCTGTGTCTTTAAGCCAAGTTAGCTGTTAAAAAGGACTGAGTTGTGAGAAAGTAGAGTAAAAAGGCAAGAAAATTCAGAAGTTTATTGAGAGAATTCTTTATCGACTTTCGTGGTCAGCCACAATGTGATATGGAAATCACTTTAAAAAACTGATATATATTAATATTAATTTAAGGTCACCAAGGAATTCAGCTATGTGATTCCTAAATGAAAACTCAAGTCAGCAGTCAACCTTTTAAGGAGTTTTTAATTACAAACAGTAGGAAGAAAGGTATTAGAGAGAGAGAGAGAGAGAGAGAGAGAGAGAGAGAGAGAGAGAGAGAGAGAGAGAGAGAAGAGAGAGAGAGAGAGAGAGAGAGAGAGAGAGAGAGAGAGAGAGAGAGAGAGAGAGAGAGAGAGAGAGAGAGAGAGAGAAGGGAATAGGGCTTAAATACCCACTCTGCTTAGGCTGGGCCAAAGGCCCAAGGCCTTGGATAGCCGAGGCAAAGAAAAGAGATCAGTCCCTATCACTCACATGACCAAAATGGAGAAACAGTCTGAGGGCCTCCACTCCAAGCACCAGGCTCCAACCACCACACTCTCCTCCACCGAGGAAGTCCCAGCACTCCTGAGCTCTCCTCTACCTCACTTCCTGTGTCTCTCCTGTGCCAATGGTGGCTCTAGCTTAACCCAGGACCTCCCAGAGGTCTGTCCCCTTTGCACATGTCTGTTGAAGGCCATATTCTCAAATAATTAAATCTTGAGCTTTGCTGCAGCCCTTTCTAAATCCTGTTACCTTGAGTAGGGTGGAGATTATATTTTCCAAGACCTGATTCTGCCATTCCAAGTATCTCTATTGTTATTGATCAGGATCAGGAAATAGCCAAATCCCATCCTCTAAAGAATGGTTTGAACAGGGTTGAGTAGTTTTGAAATTCACACTATTAAATGAGAATCTTGGACTAGATCATGGTTTTCCATGTTTTTGTGTGTTCCATAGGCAATTCTGGTGAAATCTATGAATGATTTTTTAAAATGTATTGTGAGTTTTGGAATCTCCATCTTGGTCTAGCACCCAAAAAATTGTGTACACCCACGCTGCACGGGCATGTGCTAGTCAATGACAAATCAGAGATGACTAACTGCCCGCCTGGGCTGTCCTAAGCCAAGCTTGAGCCACCACTGGCACTTGTGAGGCAGAGGAAGTGAGGTAGGAAGCAGCCTCTGGAATTCACTCACTTCCTGTGGAGAGAGCTGGGCAGCAGTTCATGCTAGGAGCTTGAGCAGGGAGGAGGCCCGCAGACAGCTTCCTTCAGATTGGTCACGTGAGTCAAGGACTGATTCTCCTTTCTGCCTTGGCCTTCCAGGCCTAAACTCCCTCTGGTTCTGCCAGAAGGTTGAGTTAACCTCATTCCCTTTCCTCCTCTCTCCTTCTCTCCCTCTCCCCTTTTCTTACTCCCATTGTGATTAAACCACCATAAACTCCATTCTTACTTGAGTGTTTCATTTAGGGAATTACATGGCTGAATTCCTTGGCGACCATAAATTAATATATATCAGTATTTTAAAGTGATATCGATATCAGTACAAAAGAAAAACAAAGGATTTCAAAGGAAACTAATTTTATTTTAAAATAGTGATTACATATATGTATATTAAATATAATTATACACAAATGATATACATACATATTTATTGCTATTTGAACAAAGGCTTGCTCAGAAACAGGCATGGGTGGAGCCAATTTAGGGAATCAGAGAATAGCATGTATTTATATATAAACAAGCTCATCTATCCATGATTGAGATGATCCCTAATGTCTCTTCTTGCTGTATACTAGACCACAATTCTAGTTGGTGATATAATTACATTATAAATTTTCACTGTAAACGTTCTTGAGTTAGGAGGTACATGTTTTTTTTTGTATTGATATTTTGAAGTTAGATAAAAATTTACAGCTTTTAAGAGTATTCAAATTCATTCATTCCCCCGAATAGCAAGAGTTACCTCTATAATACAGGGCTGTCAAATTCTTTCACTGCAGCATTCCGAGAGGAAGGCCATTGCTCTGAGGAAGGTGCATGAACATTTCCAGCCTGCTAGGATACTATTTGATAAATGATTAATACAGCAAGTTAGTAACCTGAAAGACTTAATGATATTTCAAAAAAAAAGTTCCCTTTACTCACTCCCAGAAGTTTATACACAGGGGGAAAAATACTTTATCTTGCAATCAAATGGCCTTGAAAATTTATTTGAAGAGTGATCAGTTTCCACTATTGTTGGAAAGAAAATTGGATATGGAAACAGAATATTTGGACTTAAAATCTGGTTATGCTGCTTACTAGTCATGAAGCCTTAAGTTCAATCATTTAATCTCTTTGAGCTTCAGCTTCCCCAACTCTAAAATGAGGATAGTATTGATTTGGTGATAGTTGGAAAGGACCTCAGATATCATTTATTCTAGCCCCTTTATTTTACAAAATAAAGAACTGAGATCTAAAAAAGATTAAATTATTTCCAAAGTCACACAGGTAATAAGTAAAAGAAATAGGATTCAGAAACATACCCACTTGAATGAGTGAATGAAGAAAACATTTATTAAGCTTTGTGCCAAATTGTGGGGATTTAAATTGAAAAGTGAAACTGTTCCTATTCTTTAAGAACTCACATTCTCATTGGAGGCATCACATACACCTTGTTCCAGATCTTGTGTTCTTGTCATTACTCAGTCAAGTAATCAAATAAGACGCATTCTTTATTTGCCACCCTCTAGGATGGTGTTGGAGAAATGGAAACAAAAATGAAACCATCCTTGCCCTCAATAAGCTCATATTCTATTAAGCATTTTTATTTATTTATTTATTTATTTTAAAACCCTTACCTTCCATCTTGGAGCCAATAGGCTCCAAGGCAGAAGAGTGGTAAGGGCTAGGCAATGGGGGTCAAGTGACTTGCCCAGTGTCACACAGCTGGGAAGTGTCTGAGGTCAAATTTGAACCTAGGACCTCCCATCTCTAGGGATGGCTCTCAATCTCCTGAGCTACCCAGCTGCCCCCTTTAAGCATTTTTATAAATGTGTGATTTTTTTTAATCCCCTTCAAACTCCATAAATACCCTTCCTTTATTTCCTATCTTTCTTTACTTCTTCATTCTCCCAAATTCCAAGGTCATCCCCACCATTCCCTTCTTAGTAATGGACAAATAGTGAAGTGCCCCATGAAGTAGTGACTTCCCAGTTCCTGGACAGTCAAGAAGAGGCTGGATCAATATTTGTCAAGAATGTTGCAAAAGAAATTACTTTTGAGCTAATGGAAGAATTTTTAAGGTTCCTTCTGACTCTGGAATTCTATAAAACAGTATTTACAAAGTTCAGGGTTTTGGTTTTTTTTTGTAAGGTTAAGCACATAGAATGATTGTTTTTAATGCAGTAAATACCAGATTCAGGGAAGTTTCAGTAAGTAAACTTTGTTACAGAATAATAAAAGTTTGGTTGCTGGCTTTAATAAAATTAGAAGCAGCTTCTGAGTTATTTGCATAATCTCTGAGCTTTTTCTGCTAAGTATTTTATTAAATTTAGCACAGCTATTAAAACAGAACAAAAAAGTAAATATTGACATGTTTTTTTTCAATCAATTCTAAGAATACATGAGTCACATGTTAAATATTGATTTTATTTTTCCAGTCCTCAAAGTGCCTTGTGGACCAGTATGTGTGAAGATGAATACAGTTAGTATTAGTATCCGTTTACCTCAACAGAATCTCAAATGGATCTCATTTTCCCCTTCTCTCCTCTCACAAGTCCACATCCCAGGTTCAGCCCCTCGTTACCTACTTCCTGGGCTATTCTAATAAGTATTCAGCTGATCTCTTGTGTCTCAAATGTCTTACCACTCCAATCCATTCTCCATGTAGCCACCGTTACAATATAACTGAGATGCAAGTCTAATCACATTCCTTCCCTGTTCAATAAAATATAGTGGTTCTCTCTTATATATTATACTTTGTATGGCTTGTGGCTCCCCATTGTGTGATATGAAACCAACTAGGGATTTTGTGAGAAAAGAAGCTAAAGAACAGATCTGGGGCAGTTTTGAGTTAACTTTGCCACCAAGTGGTTTGATTTGGGACCCAGCTCTGGGCCCTTTGGACACAAAGAATAGAAAAATGGTTCAGGACTTTGGTGGAAGAGTTCCTGAGACCCTGGGGAACTTCCTTACAAAGTACTTTTTCATTTCATTGTTAGTAGCTTTTACCAACTTTTGCTTTCCTAGGCATAATTTTCAGTACCTTGTAGATAGTTATCTTTTACCTGAGGGGTATTGGATGTTTTCATTAAATGGATCATCTGTTTGAATTCTTGGGCTCTTAGTGATCCAGATTAAATATGGTGAAATTACCTTCATGTGAAAAATAGTGTAGAGAGAAAAGAGGTGGTGGTGTCCTATTCATCAGGATCCCAGGTGGTGATTAGGGTAGTAACATTCATCCAGAAGAAAGTAATTTGGATGTCACTGGCAATAGCAGGAGAATGGGAGAAGCAGCTCCAGTAGCAAGATAGTCACATTGGCAATGGCACTTAGATTGTAGGGAATATCTCTTATCTTTTATCTTAGTAGTGAAATCATGGAAGGGGCATTAACACCCTAATTTGTAGAGCTTAGACATATGTATGACTAGACAATATAATCAGAGACAGCCAACTCCTGGCACTCCTAGAAGTAGTTGAGTAGCATTTGGGCCATTTGGGATATTGCTATTTGTCCTTTGCTTTTAAAGAGGACCAATGACATCACAGAGTGATGGCCTTATTGCTCATGAATTAGATTTAAGTGGAGCAGAGTTGCACAAATCCATTACTCTTACTCTCTCTTCCTGAGTCATCAAAGTCCAGTGTCAAGACAATAATCAAGAAGGTGGGTGATGGTCCAGGATGCAGTGGATGACTTTGGCATTTTTCCATGTCTGACCAAATGCTACATAGATGAGAGTTAAGTATCTGGTGAACACCAAAGGTAGATAAGCAGCAAAAGTGGGGTATGAGATACTATGGATGAGTCATAGCCAGTTGTGTACAGAATCTATCTAGTTGGGCTGGCTTCTGGGGTAGATTGATGTCACCATTTTGTTTGATATTTTTATCCTACTGATAAGTGAGATTATGCTGTGAAGTTGATGATTATGACCCTGGCTATCAAAGAAGCACATAGACATCAAAGTCTTGCTGATTATCTTGATGTAGCTCCCTGGCAGTACAGTTTGAATGTCTTTGTCAACCAAAAATAATAGGGTTAGGTCTTATGGGCCAAAATGCCCACAACACCAACTGGGGCTCCTGGAAGCAAAACAAACAAACAAACAAACAAACAAACAAAAAAAACTATGAGAGAAATCTTGGGCATATTATAAATGTAGGTCCTTTGGGCAAAAATAATCTAAAAAACAGTTTTAGGATTTTGATGGCCTAGTTCTTGAACAAGGAGTTTCCACATACCAACTTCTTTTATGTCTCTAGAGATGGTTTTTATCTCCTTTTGCTTTCTCAGACTTTTTTTTTTAAAACTAGCTTATGGATTGCCTTTTACTTTTACCTGGGGGTTACGAGATGTTTTTATTAAAGGTTTTGTTTATGTAAACCCTCTAGATCTGAGTGATCCATTGTGCAAATAGCAATAGCCCACATGACTCAAGTTATAGAGCCATGACAAAGACAAAACAAACACATAAGTTGTGTTGTTAGTTAAATAAACCGAGATTCATTACTTTGTTGGCACATCTCCTTGCATGTCAAGTATAGAATCTATCTTCTTGTATTCAGTTTTCTCATCTAAAACCACAGGCTGATCTTTTGGAGACTGTATCCCTGGGAAAGAATAAGCACTGCCTGGCATTGCTTGGGCTTGTTGCAAAAATTAATCACTAAAGCAGTTGGGTATTTGCTGCCAGCTGCCAGACCCTGTTTGTGGTACTGAACTGCCAGGGTGCAGAAAGCATACTGTCCAGGGACAGAAAGCACACATGTTGAAGATAAGCAAACAATCCTTTCATGAACACATCTGTGCCCAAAAGGGTAAAACGTTAGCTTCACCCTTCTGGGGCCTGTATGCATAGCTCCATCTGCAAAGAAACAGCATGGAACTCAAAGCCTTGCTGCTTGTCTTGATGTCAATACAGCTTGATTATCTCTCTCAAAGAGCAGCTCAGGATGTTGTGCAGGAACCATCACTTTAGCCAAGCTTCCTGGGAATCCAAACTCCCACTGAATTTGGCAATGAAAACCTCCCTTCTTCTCTTGTGTGTCCTACATGTCCCGCACCAATTCAATTCCACTCAACTAATGTTAGTGAATGCTGACCATGCAAGTTGCTACGGATATGAAGAGTGAAAAGAAGCAGTTTCTATCCCCTGAAAGTTTAAGTTTTCTGTTTCTAAAGATAATGGATTTCCCTTTCAGAAACCTCCCTGACCATGTCTTTTTGCATTTGGATGGGGAAAATCCAAAATGGTTTTTGGTCTTCTTTAGGGACTAGAAGTCATCTTCACAGTTTGGGTGCCCTCCGTGTATTCACCACTAGAGGCATTTCAAATTAGCCGAAGGAGCACACATTTGATTCTAGGAAGGATCGTAGTGTTTTTTCCCGGAGGTTTATAAAAATATTCCCAACAGCTTGTACTTCTCCATTTAGATGCCAAGGTTCTTGCTAAGGAAAAATAACTGGTTAGATAATTTCACAAGATTCCCTACCCTATCAAAAGTGCTTTGCCAGTCAGCTCAGTTCTCCTCCAGTCTGGAAGTGTTACAAAAGGCTTTTCATGGAAAATATTTTTCTTGGTGTCAATGCCCTTCAAATTAACTTTTAGCACATATGAATTTGTTCATAAATGTTCTTGAGAAATACTTCATAAATCATCCTGTTTCTAAATCTGTTACTACCCTCCTCAGAATGAAATAGGTGCCTTTCTGGAGGCCTTCTTGGTCTATGGGTGTTAGGGGTGCAAATTGTTGAGCTAGTTCCACATGATTATCATGATTTTTTTCTAGTTTAGGCTGGGTTGTTTTCAGTGTAATAAACTCTCATCTCAGGTGAGATGATTTGTGAAAATTCAATTCAATATGTTTTTATTAAGTACCCAAGGTATGCCAGGCACTACAATGGGTCTTGAGGCCACAAAGACATAAGCAAAATAATTCCTGTCTTTGGGAAGTTTGTATTTTATTGGGGCATACATAGAGGATCTAAGATTAGGTGGGAATTTTCCACTGAGATAGAGCAAAGAAGCCAAAGAGAGAATCTGTGCTTATGAATGGCAAAAACTATACCTCTGCTTCTGCTACTCTTATGATGGGCCTCTGTTACAAGAAACAAACCTAACAAAAATTTGAAAATAAGGGTAGACTATTCCCAATTCAGAGAATCACAAAACTGGGGATTTGGAAGGGACCTCAGCAGCCATCTAGTTCAACTAATAGCCAAAAGAGATTCCAGTTGTAACATACATGACATGTGGTCATCCACTGTCTGCTTGAAGATCTACAATAAGGGGGATCCTGCCACCTCTCAAAGAGCCCATTGCACAAGTTAACAAGCTCCAATTGTCAGAAAGCTTTTCCCGACATCAAGTCTAAATTTTCCTTTTTGCAATTTACACCTATAACTCATGGTTCTATCCTCTGCAGACAAACAGAACAAAACAAATTCTTCTTTCATATGACAGTCCTTCAAATACTTGAAGACAGCAATCATATCCTCCCTGAGACTTCTGATCTCCTTACCAAACATCTCCAGTTTCTTCAACTGATCATCATATGGTATGGATTCAAGGGCCGTCACCATACTGGTTGCCCTCCAAGTATAGCCTTTTGCTTATCAATGTTCTTCTTAAATGAAGACTCTTAGAATTGAACACAATCATCAATTTCTGGTCTAATTAGTAAAGAGTTCAGAGGGACAATCATCTATTTATTCCTGGAAGCCATACTCTCAAAGATGCTTAAGTGGGCATTAGCTATTTTGGCCATCATGTTACATTGTTCATATTGAGCACACTAACTTTTCTTGTTCCTTTTTCAGAAAAAAAAAACTTTTATCTTCATCCATCATCCTGAATTTGTGAAGTTGATTTTTCAAAATTTAATTGCAATGCTTTTTATTTATCCCTTTTCAATTTACTCTTACCTATATTCAATCCAAAGCTCCAAATTATCAAGAACTTTTAGGATTCTTATTTCTGTATTGCAAAGTATTAAAGATTCCTTACAGTTTAGTGATCTATAAATTTGATGAGCTTATCATCCATACCTTTTATCCAAGTCATTGATATAAATACTATCACAAATACAATCACAGATTCCTGGGGTTGATCCACTGAAGAAATTTTGCCATAATGACATTGAACCATTAACTTCTTTTTGACTCTAGCCATTTAATCAGCTTCAAATCCATCTAAGTATATTATTGTCTATTCCATGCCTGTCTATCTTCTCCATAGAGATATATGTGGTATTTAGAGAGGACTAGCACTTCTGGTATGAGGGCTTGCCATACCTTTTTTGGAGATCCTCATCTACCTTTGGTGCCCACCTTTCACCCAATTCTCAACAGACTCCAAGAAGTTTTAACATGCAGAGTGGCCACAAACTATCTCAACCTGTGAACTAAACTAGGCTGAGTGTAACTGAGAGGTCTAAACCAGTCACTGTTGGGATGGTTATCCACCACAAACATGTGAAGACTTCCCCTGGGTGAGAACAGTTTCTTCCAACAGCCATGAAGGCAGCTAAAACAGATTCTAAGGAGTCCTTAGAGCCTGATCAGATGTTGAAAATGCCATGGTCATCCACTGCATCCTGGGCCATTGCCAATTATTTTGACTTTTGTCCTGCTACTAGACTTGGATGACTCTGGAGGAGGAGAGAATGAGGCTGACAACTTGAACAACTCTGCCCCCACTTAAATCCAACATCAAGACATCTTTCTCATGATGTCATTGATCCTCTTTGAAAATGAGGGACAAACATTTTCTCTGGAGGACTCATGAGATACTATGTCAAATACCTTATTAAAATCTAGATGAATCCTGGCACATTCCCTTAACATATTCAATTATCTGACAAAAAAATGTGAAATAAGTTTAGTCTGGTGCAACCTGTTCTTATTAAAGCCGTTCTGGCTCTTTATAATCATTATTTTTTTCAAAAGAGCAGTAGCCATTTAATGACCTATTCTCAAATATTTCAAAGAATTGAAGAAACATTCATTGTTTGCTGACTCTTTTCTCTTTCCTTTTAAAAAAGAAGTCATGACAACAGTTGCCATTTTCCAGTCTTGTGATATCTCTCCCATTTTCCATTCATTTTCAGTATTATTGAGCATGGTTAAACAATCATATTCACAAATTCTTTCAAGGAAATAATCTATCTCTTCCAGGTGCATTGACTTCATCAAGGATCACTAAGTATTCCCTTATTCTCCCTTTATTATCTTGGGTGTCGATTCCCTCTTAGTTGTTTTATCTCTTTTCCTATGCAAAGGACATTTTCCTTAGGAGAAGGAAAAAATTCTTATTTTTGCTATTTTAACAAATATTTTGCTACATTATCAATTATAATATGGCTTTTGCTACATTATCAGTTACTACCCACATCAAGTAGAAATATAATCTCTTTTTCTTTCCCAATTTAAAGACATTGATAGCATTATCTTTCCTCACCAGTCTCTATTCTAGTTTTAGTACTTCTGCTATAATTTTACAAGAATTTTCTGCATTCTTATTCATCCTCTATTGCTTCCTTGTTATTACATTTTATGCACATTTCTTTTTTGAAAACCTAGGTTGATTTGTGAGTTTCCTGTGCATACACATAAGTCTTTTCAGACTCCTCTCATTTTCCCCTCTTTATTGGAGTTGTTTTCCTTTGTGTCTTAAGAATTTTATTCTTAAGCCTCTCCTAATACTTTTGGACTGACTTCCCTTATAGAACTTTAATCTAGAAGTTCCAATTTGTTCTCTTCTGAACCTTTTGAAATCTTCATTCCTATACTCAAGGGTGCATGTCAGGTAACATTGGGATTCCCTCTCTTTTTCCAGAACATTATACTTCCTTGCAAACCAAGGAATGTACCACTTTCCTACCACCTCAAATTCGCAGCATTTCAACTCTGATGACTAGTTTCTCTAACCTAATGAAAATCATATCCAAAATATAATTCCCTCTTTTTATTTCTTCCATATTTTTGAATTTTGAACTCATTGAGGAAAGTCAAGCAGATTTTAAATGCTCAGCTTTAGGCATCAGTACTGAAGCATGTTTTCTTTCTTTTTTTTAATCAGACATATTCAATTTCCCAGTCTCCTTATTTGTTTCTTCTTTCTCTCTAAATGGTTTATAGTATAAGTTCAGTGATGAAATCATTTTTCCCATCTTCCATTGATCTTCATCAAAAAGCTCTCTATCAATGACCAATATGGAAGTGTGTTTTGCAGGATAATAGAAATAATTTTTTAAATCCATTAAAAAAATTTATAAGAATACAAACAATTCCCCAATTAGCAAATGGCCAATGAATCTGAACAATCAGTTTTTAGATGGAGAAATCAGTCATCAATAATTATATGAAAAAATGTTCTAAATTACTCAATTAGAAAAATGCAAATGAGATTGACCAATATGTCAGCAAAGGAAAATGATGAATGTTGGAGGGAATGTGGCAAAATTGGAACACTAATGCACTATTGGTGGCATTGTGAACTAATACAACCATTCTGAAGGGCAATTTTGAACTATGTCCAAAAGGCTAAAAACTGTACGTACCCTTTGATCCAGTAATACCACTACTTGGTCTGTATCTAAAAGAGATAATAAAAAAGGGGAAAGAACCTGCTTGTACAAAAACATTTATAGCAGCTCTTTGTGTAGTGGCAAAGAATTGGAAATTAGGGGATATTCATCAATTAGGGAATGGATGAACAAAGTGTGGTACACTTTGGAGATGGAATACTATTATGCTATAAGAAATGATAAGCAAGATGATTTCAGAAAAATCTGGAAAGATTTACATGAAACGACACAGAACTTAGAACACTGTACAAAGTAACAACAATATTGTGTGATGACCAACTCTAAAAACTTGGCTACTTTAGACAAGGAAACAATCTGGGACAATCCTGAAACACGTGATAGGAAATGCTATCCAGCTCCAAAGAAAGAACTATTGAAATCGGATGACTACAGATCAAATTATACAAAGCATACTATCTTCAGTGTATTTATAGTTTTACTTGGGGGTTTGGGTTTTGTATGAATATTTTCTTATAACAATGACCAGTATGGGAATGTGTTTCACATGATAAAAATAAAATTTTTAAAAATTTCTGTCACTTTATTCCTCTTTTCCAAGATTTCTTAAAAAAAAATGCTTTCCTAGTTCAAAAGGCTATTCCAACTCTAGCTTCCTCTTATCTGCCCCTATTTTGAAAATAAATTATGTTCATCTAGAACCAGATGCTAGGTTTCATTTCCACCAAATCTTAGTGATAAGTATGGGGTCAAATTTGCTTTCTTGCCTTTAGATTTCTAGTTACTACTAGTGCTTTTCTTGGATTTTGTCCCTTATGTCTCCTGTGAACTTATATAAATGTATATAAATTTTAACTGCCACTTCTTAAACCTAAAAGAGAGCCCAATTTTAGTCATAAATATTCCTGGTTCTGGGAATTGTGGAGAGCCCCTGTAATCTCAGCTAGCAGGGACAGTAAAGTTTGCAAATATGAGCTTGGGAGTTCTGCGCTACATTGTCTGCATTAATTCCATTATTAATATGGTGAGATCCCAGGAGCAAAGGACCACCAGATTTGCCTAAAGAGGGATAAAATTAGCCTAGGTCAGACACAGAGTGGATCAAAGTTCCCAGGCTGATTGGTAATGGGATTTGGCATATGAATAACCATGCCCTTCCAAACTTGGTGAGGGGCAAGATTCAAATTTTAAAAATAAACAGAAACAACCGTCTCCTTGTATGGCTGCCTAAAGCATCCTTATACTATTGTTGTTCATAATAACCCATAGGCTTACATTGCCATCTAAGACTGAGGTTTATGCCAGGTGATAGCACCAGCTTCTTGGACAAACTGTTCATAACTCCACTGAATGTAATTTGAGTACTAAATATCTCTCTGGGTTAACTATCCATCAATTGACGACTTAAAAAATAGAGGTAAACATTGTTATATTCAAAAGATATTTCACTTTTAACATCCTTGTCTCTCTGAATACACAGAGATGTTTCTCATTATTATAAAGAAGTAGTAATTACTTAAAGCTGTGGAAGCAGTTCTAACTGCAGATCTATAGTGGGCACACTGTGTTTGTTTGTTTTTTTTATTTCAATGATCCTTCTAGGGGAAATGCATTAACACTGGCTGCCTAGGATCCTCCCTTCCTCTTCTCCCTTTAAATGGTGTGTACCCTGAATTAGATATTAAAATCCAGTCTGAAAACTTCTTAAAACCTCATATTGTTACCATGGAAACCCAGCGTGGCATCCCAGATGTCAGATTTCTCAAACTGCCTCTTGCAGCTTTGGAGCCCTCATTCACTAAAGTCTGATAATCTCTTTCTCCATCTCTGTCTCTGTTGATCTCTGTCTCTGTCTGCCTGCCTGCCTCTCTCTGTCTCTCTTTGTCTCTCTATCCCTGTTTCTCTGTCTATCTCTGTCTCTCTGTCTGTCTTTCCCTCTCTGTCTCTCTCTGTCTCTGTCTCTCTATCTCTGTCTCTCTCTCCCTCCCTCTCTTCCCCCCCCCTCTCTGTCTTTTTCTCTCTCCCCCTAGCTTAGAAAATTAAAATAGGAACTGTAGGTCAAATGATAGTAAAACAGTATACCTAAATGATATGCCCAGTGACAAAAAAGCTAAGCCAATTATGCTCTATTTACAGGACCTAAGTTCATGTTTCATTTAAAAGGAGAAAGATAATGGTTGGTGTAGTTGGTCGTTACAAAAAGGAAGAACGTATAAGAAGATATAAACTTATTTTGTTCCTATAGATGCCCATAATACAATGATTTTTGCCTTATCTACCCTAGGTATTGGCGCTTAGAGTCACCATGCAAAGCTGGAGATCTGTGCAGCATTTTTCTTTCTTTCATCAGGTCTTCATGGGGGTTTTAAGTTGGGGCACAGGCAAATGGGAAGTATGCAGTGAGTGAGAGGTAACTTTGGGGCAGCCCTATGAGCTAAGCCAAATACTAACACCAAAAGAGCAAGGGCATGACTAAGTCAGACCCTTGTCAGGGTAATGTAAACAAGAGCAAAGTAGAGAACTAAGCCCATTGATCTAAAGATCAGACCAAAAAAATGGTCCTATGATTAAAGCTAGCATTTCATTACAAAGCTTATTTTTAGAGTTTCACAGCATGACAGTAAATATTCCCTAAAGAGAAAATTTACCTACCAGGAAAAATTTGCTTTACTTCCTCTCTCCCTCCCACCTCCAATCATGTGAAGGATAGGAATAGAGGAACCAGAGAAAATGAAAGAGATTGAGAGTTTGTTTCCTTTCTTGAATACTTTCTGAAATCTCTCCAGTTCACCTTAGATATCCATGTAATGACCTCATCTATCTGTTTTGCTGCTATAATGTGCTGGGGTCTATTTTGAATCACATAGTTTGATGATTGAAAAAGCCCATGGTGATCATGTAGTCTAGCCCCACTGATTTAATAAACAGAGGCTCAGAGAAGTTAAGAAATTTGTTTTTATTTATTTATTTCTAGGAGTTTTACCTTCTGTCTTAGAACTGATATGGAATACAGATGAAAGTGGGCATAATTATATAAAGACTTCCCTGGGGCACTTAAAAGATATATGGGGACATCCTAGACAAAGCTGATTATATTAGAATGTAATAGTTGGAGTTATCTACTCAAAGGTAATATGGCATATGGGATAGACAGTTGGATGAAGAATAAGAAAAACTGGGTTCAAAACCAAAATAGATTAGTTTTGTAACCTTTGGCAAGTAAATTCTCATACCCCCATGCAACTTTCTAATCCTGTATATTTCAGAACAATTCATCTCTGTATTAGTAGAGGATGTTTCTTTAATTAGAAATCCTTATGTGAGGTAGAACTAACATGGCAGATTAGAGGTAGAACAGTTTGAATTTTCCCCTCCAAATAACCTCCAGTTAATGTCTCAATCAAATTTTGAAACAGTAGGGCCAAAAAAAGGTCAGTGAGACATTTTTTTCAATCTAATAAAATTTAGGAGGTCAGCAGAATAATTTTGGGACACCTGAGTAGAATGTGTACAAACCATTCATGCTTTCTAATAATTGTGCCCTGAATGTGTCTTTCCTCTGATGTTACATTTGAGCCACTAGTTACCCAGAACTCAGAATTTTATGGAGACACTCTGGAATCTGTACCCAGAGGTGCATACATGTTTCTAGCCATACAGCCCAACATTCTGGAGCTGGGACAGCTGGGGAAAATTATAATGGCAAAATGCAGAGTCGAGTTTGTCCAACTCAGGTTTCCTTATTCTTAGTCTATTACTCTTCCCATTATATCATCCGGCATTCCTTCCTTAAATTGCAATGCAGGCTTCCTCAAGTACAAATGAGATCCTCTAATGAGTGCTAACTAAAGCTGGGCAAAGAGTGCATTGCTTCCGGATGATCACATCTGAGGATCAGATGCATTTCTTCTTTCTTCTTTGCAGTGACCACTCTGCCCATTCCACAGAGTTTGAGATGGTGGCCTGGAGTACAATCTGCCCAAAGAATTCCCTGAAGAATGAGATAGCCCCTCCCACTGTGGAAATATATACTAAGCCACTGTTCTTGGTCTCATCAGACTATTCAATGCACTAGTTATAACTCTGTGCCCACTGCCTCAACAGGCATTGATCTCACCAGAAAAACAAAAACAAGTCTCTTTGGAAAGTAGATTTGCAATTTTTAAATCAAATGTAGCTTACTGTTGAATGTGGCTTAAACAACCTGTACCCATTTCCTATATGATGGATGTATCCAACCAAGCAAATTTATTAGACCTTTCTATAAACCTCCGGTTAATCTCCAAGGCTTCTCTGAGGCTGCAGTGACTTCATCATATTTCTTTTTTATTTGTTTTTACTAAGCATGCAGATTTTTAGCCCTGAACCTCAACTTGATTTTTACATAATAATTGTCTATTTGCATATGCTTTACATGTTAATTATCATGCTGCTATTCTCTTTACTATAATTAAAGTTAGCACTTCATGATGAAGCCTTATTTTCTGAATTTTGTACCATGACAGTAAATATTCCCTGAGGCTAAAATTTATCTACCAAGTTGTTGGTTTTCTTTTTTATATTAAAAAAATAGGGGTTGGGGTAATGATAGAGAGAGAGTCATCTGGGGACCTGTCAGGAGATTGCAATTTTTTTTTGTTTTTGATTCCCCAGTTGAAATCTGCCTTAGTTTGAGAATGACTGAAAATCTTCATCCCATATGTACTTTGCATCTGTCCTGAAGTACCTTAGTCCAGGAGACCCAACATTCTAAGACAAGACCTTGTACTAGTTGTCAGGATACCTGGGTTTGAGGCTTGGGGCTAATGCTTCTCATCTGGGTTACCTTGTACAAGTTGGGTGATCTCTTAGTTTTATTTTCTTCATCTGTAAAGTAGAAATTGGAGTGACTAGATGGAGCAATGGATTGAGGATTGAGCCTGAAGTCAGTAAAGACTTCTCTTCCTTTAGTTCAGATCTGGTCTCAGACACTTCCTTGTTGTGTGACCCTGGGCAAGTCACTAAACCCTGCTGGCCTCAGTTTCCTCATCTGTCAAATGAACTGGAGAAGGAAATAGCAAATCACTAGTATCTTTGCCAAGAAAACCCCAAAAAAACCCAAATGGGGTCACAAAGATTCAGATACAAGTGAAATAATTAGGCAGCAAAGTAGTAATTATAATATTTTCCACTTTGTAGTCTATTTTCATTGGGTGAAGAGCACTTCTTGAAAACTTAATGAAGTTTGTTTATTTTTTCCTATTAGCTCTCCTCCTTGATATATATATATATATATACACATATTTGTTTTTCAGTTGTAAGGAATCATTCAAACTCCCTCATTTTAACAATGTGGACATTCAAGTCTCAAAATGTTCAGGTATTTCCTCAAAGTAAAAACAGGTAGTAAATAGCCGCCTTTGTATCAGAACGGAACTCGGGTCTTCGGACTCTGAGAGCATCAAGCTCTCCATTATAACAAACTTTCTCTATTGATAGATGAAACATTCTGAATAGCGATCTCCAATCCAAGATAGCCAGACAAGGAATGAGGTTTTATGGCTGTTGACCAGGAACAACTTTACTTGTATAATCGGGTTTCCAAACAAGTCCGGGGTGTTTTACATGATTCTGGGTTTGCAAAAGGGAGGCGGGGAAGAGTGCGACTTCTGCACGGCTTAAAGAATGCTGACACAATGCTGTGGGCATGTGTGAAGAGAAGAACGGATGCCAGAGCTTCTTGGGAGAAAGAGATACATGTGGATTAGACTGACACATTCTTTAGGAGTGGCAACTCCAGGGAAGAGAAAAAATAGGCTTTGGAAGCAGCAGAGACATAGGGGAAGCCAGCTTTCCCAACATGTTCCTGATTTCTACTTTGCCACTAGAGACTTTGGAGAGAGAATTTTCCTTTGGGTAAGATTGGAGCCTCCTTCTTAGTTGAGCTGAATCTTATTTGACTCCAAATTTATGTGTTTATTGATAGTTTTGATTTCTTTATCTGAAAATTGCATATTCATGTCCCTTGCCCATTCATCTATTAAATAAAATTAAAACAAAATAAAACCCCACTATTTCTCTTTATATCTTTTCTGGTATATTCTAATGTTTTCTGATTTCTGTGAATAAATGAATTTACTCACTAATTATCACTTTTTAATAGTGTTTTGTGTAACGAATATATTTACTAGGAACTGGGAAGCTTTTGGTCTGAAATAGATTTGTACTCCCAGACCAGAGATACTTAAGAAGTACATATTTATAATATGAGAGTCATCTTGGAGTCAGACGAGGGAAGAAACAAGTGCCTGGCCATGGGCTCTTCTCACACTTCTTATCTCCTCTAGGCAGAAATCGGTGTCCCTTGGAGAGGGATTCTAGAGTCCAGAAACATCTATGAAGACGTAGTAAATCTGGTTAAGACAACCAGTGTGGACATAGATAACTCACATTGGCATACACATATCTTGCAAATGGTTCACAGATGAAATTAAGCCCCCATATATTATCCACTATCAACTCCTATATTCTATCTACTTTCCTATCTCAGCTTTATACCCCAATTTTTTTAAAAATTGTGATGATTTAATAGGATTACTTCTATAATAATCCCTTGTCAAAATCATTATTCACTCTAAAATTTTGACTGTAAAATGTTTTCTTCCAGAAAAATAGGTGATACAGAGCTCGCTTATGGTAGAATGGAGCTCAACTGGCTTCCTGCACACAAAGGCCCCCAACATGGACCTTTTCTGTCTTCTCTCAGCTCACACAGCTACCATTTGAGCTTGGGACCTCATCACTTCTCAGTGAGGTCTTAATTGGCCTTCCTGCCTCCTTCTCATCCTACCCCTATATACTGCTGCCAAAATTTCCTTAAACACAGATCTGATTATGTGACTCTCGCCTTAATAAACTCCAATGACTTTCCCTTGCCTCTAGGATCAGATACAACCTTTTATATTCAGCACAGCTTGGCTCCAACTTATCTTTCTAGCCTCATTGGAAATTACTCCCATCTCCATATTCTGTAATGCAGCCAAATTGACCTTCTCTGTTTTGGCACTTGCTGTCCTACATACCTGAAATGTAGTCTCTTCTCACTTCTGTCTCAGAGTCCCTCTTTTTAAAGGATGCAGCTCTAGCCCCATCTTCTATATGACACCCTCCCTGATCCTTCTCTGTCACCTATTCCCAATGCTCCCAAACTAGAGTAAACTTTGCTATACTGATTGTTTTTAAAATTATAATTCATTTCAGTGGTTTTGATACATTAGGAAATAAGTTGAACATATTATGATTTTATATTTTGTTTGCAAGAAATTATTCAAACTGCAGTACTTCACAATAATTCACAAGGTGCAACCTTCTAAGGTCTGCTTCCACAAGCCAACCTCAAGTCTTTTTTCAATTAACAATGATACATATATTATAATAATGTAATTATAATACATCATAATATAATTATATGAATAAGATTATGTTACTTGTATTCTTGATGTGATATTACTATATGGTTAAATTAATATTATTATAATATATTCTTTTGGTGGAGTGGGAAGTTTGGGTCGAGGAGGATCTGCCTGCATTTCTCTTTACCAAACTTCAGCTATAACTGAAACCACTGACTGGAGCTGAGGTCCACAGAGGCCACTTTCTCACCCAAAGTAACTTGACTGGTAGCTTGAGTCTTGTGAGAACCTGGGCATAAACTGAGCAGAAGCCTAAAGCTGTAGATATAGCCACTATTTATTGCATTTGTTTTGTATTTCTTAACTTTTAACATGTATAAAACTGGGCTATTTTTTCTATTATATATTACTTTTTCAAATGTGTAACATATGACATGTTTTAGCATTTTGGCTCTTTCCACATTATTTCCATAAGCACCATGGTTTTCATTGTGCAATTTTGTATTTCATGGTGCTTTTGGGGAGCATATATGACATGATAGCAGAACTGATTGTTGCTCATATTTAATTCTTTTGTATTTAAACAGGTGTTTATTGATTTTATATTTCTGTTGTATATATTTCTATGAGGATTTGTTGTTTCTCCATTTAGGAAATAAGTTCCTTATAAATAGGGATTGTTCCATTCTTTTTCTTTCTGTCTCCAGGGTCTAGTACAGTGCCTAGAACATATTAATACTTACTGATTAATCTCATTAGCATCTTGTCCAGGTTTTAAACACTACCACTTCTTGCTTATTGGGATCTCCACACCCTAAATACCTTGTGGAAAGAAGATGGTAGGTTTTCCTTTGCCCCACCTCTTCCTTTGACAACAACTCACCCAAAGCTAAGTATATAAAGGGGATTTACTCTAAGCCATCATAGGAGAACAACCAAAAAGCTGGTTTTTGAGTAGCATAGTGGAAAGTAAATGTAACTGGAGTTATGAGATTTAAATTTTGATTCTAGTATTTCCTTTACTAGCTATGTAAAATGTTACAAGTCACTTATCCATTCTATCAGTTAACACATCTTCAAAATAATGGCAATAAGATTTGTACTTTCTTACTTCAGGTTTGTTTTGAGAAAAAGTGTTCTATAAAACCTAAGCTATTGAATGTAAATCTTAATAATAATAATAAAAAATAATAAAATTATTATTAATCAGTATTATTTTTCTGTTGTTCTTTCCTTTCAGTCATGGCTGACTCTTCGTCACCTTGTTTGGGGTTTACTTGGCAAAGATATTGAAGTGGTTTGCCATTTCTTTCTCCACTTCATTTTACAGATGAAGAACTGAAGCAAACAGATTAAAGTGATTCCAAAGGTCATACATGTCACAAATGTCTGAGACCACATTTGAACTCAGAAAAATGAGTCTCCCTGCCTTTAGGCCTCCCACTCTATCCACTGTAAATAATCCACAATATATAAAAATGATTACATTTTAATAATCCTGACCCTTTGCCAGCTCCAAGATTTTTTGTTTCTCTATTTAACTCTCTTATGCCCCAAATGCTTCTTTAGTGGAGCCTTAATTTGGACCAGATAGCAATAATACGACTATGACATGGTTTTTATTGTTTAGTCAGGGCCACTCTTTGTAGCCTTCTAACATTTGCTTCCTCAATCCTTAACATGTTATACAAGAAAATCAAGCCCAGGCAAAAAGTTTTCTCTAGAGCCTCTGCCACTCAGGATCTTCATCCTCAATTCATTGGCCAAAATCTGGCAAAGCCTGCCCTTGAATCACAAATACCTAGCAAGAAAGGATTCTGGGTGTGAAATCTATCCTTTTTCAGTCATTAGACTATCCCTTGAGGTGCTACTTTGCCCTTTGCTAGAAGTCTTCTCATTATGACCCTCTCAAAAAGTGTTTCTGTCTCTTTCTCTGTCTCTCCCTCTCCCTCTGTCTCTGTCTCTGTCTCTCTCTCTCTGTCTCTGTCTGTCTCTGTCTCTGTCTCCCTCACTCTTGCTCTCTCCTTCAAGCAGATTCTACTAGCTTGTACTTGGGACAGTGCATCCCCCAATGAGGACAAAATTTTTCATATATATAAAAAATATGGGTATGTATATTTACATGTATATATGTGTATATATATATACACTCATACATAGTCTTTCATTTACATCAGATTGACTCTGAGCCATGATAAGATACAGATCAAAAAGATTGTTTTGGCTTTATCTTTCTAGAACTTCTTGGCTTCTTCTGGACTTAATGTAATTCTGAAGCTGTGTGTCCACCCTTGACTCTTTACTATTAGCTGAATTTAGCTGAAAAACACAATTGAAGGTCAATGAAGAAGTTACTTTTATTTTTAAATTGTCTCCATCCTGTTTGCTTTGTTTGTTTGCAAGCACTTATCTCAGGACCTTTTCCCACAAATTATTTACTTCCTTTTTGAGGATGATGTTGTCTAGCTATCAAAGTCAACCTAATCTAAGTGAACTTTAGGTAACCCTTAAATTCATTTCTTTTCCCCAATGACCTCCTGTGTTTTACAGCCAAATACCTAGACCTTGTGATGAAGTCTGAATCTAGCAAATATCCTGTGCCTCTTTTACATAGTTGTTTCTCTTCCTTTTCCCAGATGTGTAGAAGATGCTTTAATTCGTTGAAAGGGCAGAAACTACTTTATAAATAAAATGGTTCCCGTAGTTGGGCAACTGTTATTTAATCAAAAATTTGAGCCAATTAAAATTGGCTTACCTATTAAAATGAAGAAGTATACTTTTGTTCCCCAATACAAGTAGAGACTAAATACCTATCCTATGCCTAGTCCTAAGCTATAGATGCAATTATTTCCCCATCACAAAGATATAAGTCACTAGCCTCAGTTGATGCCCTTGACCCTGGGAATGGATAATGAAAACTACATTTTACTGGATTTGAGTCTAATTGAATTCATGATCGAAGCATCAGCATATTTCCAACATCTTTCTTCACCCCTACCCTTATAATAGGAAGAATTTTACCATTTTTTCTGTACTTTATTTCTAATTTTTAAATATGCCTATATCTCTCAGACATATTTTGTTTAGAAAGAAAACGAAAAGGAGGAAATTGGAGGACATGGCCCAGATCCAATGGGATTCCTACACCTGCACATCTTGGCATCATTTAGGAATTATTATGCCCAGAATGTCCACCAGCTGACTATTGATCCAAGGGAAATTTTCCCAGTCAAGAAAAAAAATTGTTTGACAAATTTCAAATAGAGATGTATATGATCTGTCTTTCTGTGCCTGCCTCTAGAAAATAGCTTTCTGGAATTTCCCAAAATTATACACAGAGATCCACAAATGGTGTTGTCATGTACCTGAAGCTTAGTTAACTCGCATAAGGGTTTCCAAAAAACATTTTATCAAGAACCTAGAATATACTAAGTAGGGAAAAGATAAAGTATTTGGGCAAAGACAGAACTACCCAAGCTGGGTAGAATGAAAACAATATTGGACTGGGAGTCAGGATTTGAAAATTGGCTCCCTCTGATTAACTAGTTGCAAGCAAATCATTTAACCTCTCTTGACTGCTTCCTTATCTATAACATAGGAATAACAATACCTCCACTGCCCAGGTTACTTTTAGACTTCTCTGGGACTCCCCAGAATTACTTCATTCCCTAGGAAACATCACTGGGATATTTTATTATACTGCAAGATTTAATCTTCCTGTTACTCAGATCTCATCAATATCCTTTGTCCCTCTATTAGGACACTGGCTAAAGGGCAAGGTCATGGGCTCCAGAGCTTTTATTTAATAAAAAGGCTTAGCACTATTTTTTCTCTTCATTTCCAACCAGGTATACTGCTTTTGGACTTCTTTGTAACTCTCAATCATGCCTCTTAATCAGATACCTTCTTCTATCTCATTCCCAATTTTCAGCTTCCTTTTATAAGTTATTTTCCCCCATTTGATTAAAACTTTCTGAAGGGTAGGAATTTTGCTTTTATTTGTATGTATATCCCTAGTGCTTAGCAAGGTGCCTGGCCCTTAGTTCTTGCTGTTCAAGTCATTAATTGTTTTTAGTCTTAGAACTCTTCCTGACCTCATTTAGGATTTTCTTGGTAAAGATACTGGCTTAGTTTGCCATTTCCTTCTCTGGTTTATTTTACAGATGCAGAACTGAGACAAAAGAGGGTTAAGGGACCTGCCCAGGGTCACAGAGTAAATGTCTAAGGTGAGATTTGAACTCATGATTTGATTCTAACCCCAGATGTCTATTGACTATGCCACCTTGCTACCCCTTGGCCCATAGTACTTAAGCTGTAAATAAAAGTTTATTAACTAATTGACTAATGACTGACTTATTAGGTAAAGTATTATAATAAAGTAACACATAAAGGGGAATAATTATTAATCTGTCATTCAAAAGACAAGGTACAAGCTACTCTGAGAGTTCAGAAAGTAGCATCTTCTGTCTTACAGGTTTCCCCTTTATTCTGTTCTTCAAATCCCTAAAGATGGTTTCCTGGTCTGGTTCACTTAACCAACATCCATGTATCAAACTTCATCTATACAACCAGCTTGTAAAACCTTTCCCACATTCATCTATTCATTTCAGAACAACTGAGAGTAAAGTGACTAAAGCAAGCAAGTAGCAAACAAGGAATCTAGTGCAGTATGAATTGGAAGTACTGGGTTTGAAGTCCGGCTACTTCCCCATTGCATGACCTTGGCAAAATCCTCCTATCTCTGGATCTTCATTTTCTCATCCATAAATGAGGTTTAAGATCAGGTGATTATTAATGTCCCTTCCAGTTCTAAATCTTATGCTTCTATTACCTTCTTTGAACACCATCATGGTCTGATAGGAAAAGGATTATGCTCTTAGAGTCAGAAAACCTGGGTTTAGATCTCAGGTTAGATCTTATTAGCTGTTAACTTCTCTGGAACTTCTCAATTTATATATATATATATATATATATATATATATATATATATATATATATTTATTTATTTATATATATATATATATATATGTGTGTGTGTGTGTGTGTGTGTGTGTATGTATACATACATATATATATTTCAATCAAAGAAGTCAGATTAAATGATCTTTCAGGACCTTTCCAAGAAAGAACACTATCCACATTTAGAGGAAGAACTGTGGGAGTAGAAACACAGAAGAAAAACAACAGCTCGATCACATGGTTTGATGGAGATATGATTGGGGATGTAGACTATAAATGATCACCCTAGTGCAAATATTAATATTATGGAAGTAGGTCTTGATCAATGACACATGTAAAACCCAGTGGAATTGTGCGTCCACTATGGGAGGGGGGTGGGAGGAGGGAAGAGAAAGAATATGAATCTTGTAACCATGGGAAAATATTCTAAAATAACTAAATAAAATTTTCCAAAATTCTAAAAATAAGACCTTTCTAGCTCTAAGTGCTATAAGCCTATAATCATTTGGGGGAAAACAATTCTGCTCCCCCCCCCCCCCCCCCCACTACAGCCCAAGACTATCTGTCATACTCTTGGCTGTGATCAGTTACTTCTTTATTTGACATTGACCAGGCAGCTTCTGTCAGCATTCTGCCAGTCTCTTTCAATGAGCTGAGTGGTGCCCATTTATGGTTCAAATTCAATAAGAAAAGTCACGTTCATCCCCAAGCTGCGTGAGCTCTGGAACTTCAACACTTGTTTGCAGGTGCTCACAATTTGCATTTGTTTGAAGCATAATCCAATTTATATAAATGACTTTTTAACTATACAAAGTCAGATTCCAAACATAGAAAGGGTGTTTGAACCTCAGTACTAGTTGGAACAAAAAAGTCCATTTTAAAATGTCAGAGATGCCCACCTGCCTGTATCTGTGCTAAATGTACTGTGGTTTCCTAGGAAATTTATATCAGTCTAGCTTCCCAATGGCATCCAATAGAGTTCAGGTTATACTGGAATAAAGCCACATTCTAGCTCATAGATACAAGCGCTGTGTGTGTGTGTGTGTGTGTGTGTGTGTATACACACATGCATATACATACTTTCCTTTTAATATTTTGTACTATCAAAGGAGTGTGTATTTGGCATTGAACCTTAAGAATATAATTTTCAAATGTCAAAATATACAAACTAAAATTGTGGGCAAACCAAAAGGCAGTGGAGAGGGTCTTGGTAGATGTAGTTCTATGTGCTTTTCAGGTTTAGAAAATATTTTACTCAATCTCTCTGTGATTCAGTTTCCTCTTCTGAAGAATGGGGATAATAGCATTTACTTCAGAGAGCAGTTGTGAAGATCAGCGGGTTCATATGTGTAAAGTACTTTGTAACCCTTAGTGCTACGTAAATCCTTTTTATTGTTGATGTGGTGTAAGAGGAGAAGGAGCCAGAAGAAGAAGACAGCATTTTGTTATTATTCCCATTTTACAGTTGATAAAACTGAATCTTAGATCAGAATTAAGAAATGGCTTGCTAAGGCATCAAAATAGGCAAGGAGGAGACCAAATTATCACTCTTTGCAGATGACATGATGGTCTACTTAAAGAATCCTAGAGACTCAACCAAAAAGCTAATTGAAATAATCAACAACTTTAGCAAAGTTGCAGGATACAAAATAAACCCACATAAGTCATCAGCATTTCTATATAATTCCAACACAGCTCAGCAGCAAGAACTAGAAAGAGAAATCCCATTCAAAATTACCCAAGACAAAATAAAATACTTAGGAATCTATCTCCCAAGACAAACACAGGATCTATATGAACACAACTACAAAACACTTTCCACACAACTAAAACTAGACTTGAACAATTGGAAGAACATTAACTGCTCATGGGTAGGACGAGCCAATATAATAAAAATGACCATCCTACCCAAACTCATCTATCTATTTAGTGCCATACCCATGGAACTTCCAAAAATTTTTTTTACTGATTTAGAAAAAAACATAACAAAGTTCATTTGGAAGAACAAAAGATCAAGGATATCCAGGGAATTAATGAAAAAAAATACAAAGGAAGGGGGTCTTGCAGTCCCAGATCTCAGACTATATTATAAAGCAGCGGTCATCAAAACAATTTGGTACTGGCTAAGAGACAGAAAGGAGGATCAGTGGAATAGACTGGGGGCAAGCAACCTCAGCAAATCAGTATATGACAAACCCAAAGATCCCAGCTTTTGGGACAAAAATCCACTATTTCATAAAAACTGTTGGGAAAATTGGAGGACAGTATGGGAAAGATTAGACTTAGATCAACACCTCACACCCTACACCAAGATAAATTCAAAATGGATGAATGACTTGAACATAAAGAAGGAAACTATAAGAAAATTAGGCGAACACAGAATAGTATACATGTCAGACCTTTGGGAAGGGAAATACTTCAAAACCAAGCAAGAATTAGAAAGAATTACAAAATGCAAAATAAATAATCTGGATTACATCAAATTAAAAAGTTTTTGTACAAACAAAACCAATGTAACCAAAATCAGAAGGGTAGCAACAAATTGGGAAACAATCTTCATAAAAACCTCTGACAAAGGTTTAATTACTAAAATTTATAAAGAACTAAATCAATTGTACAAAAAATCAAGCCATTCTCCAATTGACAAATGGGCAAGGGACATGAACAGGCAATTCTCAGCCAAAGAAATCAAAACTATTAATAAGCACATGAAAAAGTGCTCTACATCTCTTATAATCAGAGAGATGCAAATCCAAACAACTCTGAGGTATCATCTCACACCTAGCAGATTGGCTAACATGACAGCTATGCAAAGTAATGAATGCTGGAGGGGATGTGGCAAAGTGGGGACATTAATTCATTGCTGGTGGAGTTGTGAATTGATCCAACCATTCTGGAGGGCAATTTGGAACTATGTCCAAAGGGCGATAAAAGACTGTCTGCCC
Organism: Monodelphis domestica; assembly: GCF_027887165.1. Lineage (NCBI taxonomy): Eukaryota > Metazoa > Chordata > Mammalia > Didelphimorphia > Didelphidae > Monodelphis > Monodelphis domestica. The sequence goes on from NC_077228.1 coordinate 355,454,726, forward strand.
TTTGATCCAGCCATAGCACTGCTGGGCTTGTACCCCAAAGAGATAATGGACAAAAAGACTTGTACAAAAATATTCATAGCTGCGCTCTTTGTGGTGGCCAAAAATTGGAAAATGAGGGGATGCCCTTCAATTGGGGAATGGCTGAACAAATTGTGGTATATGTTGGTGATGGAATACTATTGTGCTAAAAGGAATAATAAAGTGGAGGAATTCCATGGAGACTGGAACAACCTCCAGGAAGTGATGCAGAGCGAAAGGAGCAGAACCAGGAAAACATTATACACAGAGACTGATACATTGTGGTACAATCGAGGGTGATGGACTTCTCCATTAGTATCAATGCAATTTCCCTGAACAATCTGCAGGGATCTAAAAAAAAAAATACTACCCACAAGCAGAGGATAAACTGTGGGAGTAAAAACACCGATGAAAAGCAACTGCTTGACTACAGGGTTGGAGGAGATAAGACTGAGGAGAGACTCTAAATGAACACTATAATGCAAACTCCAACAACAGGGAAATGGGTTCGAGTCAAGAACACATGTGATAACCAGTGGAATCATGCGTCGGCTATGGGAGAGGGAAAGGCGGGGGGGGGGGGGGGGGGGGGGAGGGGAGGGGAGGAAAAGAAAACGATCTTGGTTTCCAGTGAATAATGTATGAAAACGACCAAATAAAATAATATTAAAAAAAAAAAAAGAAATGGCTTGCTTACAAAGGTGCCACAGCTAGGATTTGAATCTGATTCTCCTCTATTTGTGTCCTTCTTCCTAGGGGAATCTCAACAAATCCAACCTCCTTTCATCTATACTGTGTGTTGCTTCTTTGCTTCCTCTCAACATACCATGTTTTTTCATCTGAACCTATGATTTCGTACAGGAAGGGAATTCTCAATGTGGAAATTGCCTATGCCAAGGGCAAAGAGACTATCTGCCATTTAGGCTTGGAGTGTTATCTAGGGCACTGAAATGTTGAACAACTCATTTACAGTCCCATAGCTAATATGTGTCAGACAAGAATTGAACTCCAGGTTTTCCAGAGTCCAACGCTAACCCTCCATCTGCTGAGCTACATCAGTTCTTCATTGCTCTTCACACAAAAAATTTCAGGCATCCCAGCAAGCTGACCTAAGAAAAATGATGCTTATTTACTGTAGACCCAAAGATATTTCCTCATGCTTCTATTATAAAGATCCAAGTTTATCCTTGATTCAGTATAGGAATCTATACTCTAGGAAGAGGAGGGAGGTCAGACTAGCATATGTGGACTCTTAACAGCCTCAACCATGCTGAATATGGTTCACTTCACAAACAGAAATATGGTAGGTCTGATGGTTTCTCACCAGTACTGCCTTTGAGCTTGGTAGAAAGTCTGACCAGAATTTCCATTTAGCCCCTCTCCAATTGGTCTTTTGGTAGGCTAGCAAAGGGGAATTCAAAAAAGAGATGTACGAATGTATTTATTCTTCATGCAGCACATGGAGGCTTCCCATTTAAATGGTTTTTCTTCTTCATCTGTGCTATATGCAAGAAATTTCGATGTTTTTTAGAAGTCTGCATAATCTTCATTTGGGACTTCAGCTATACTTTCAACCATGAAGAGGTCAAAATATTTTTCAAAGTAATTGAGAAAAGGAAGTACATTTTCCTGAAAAATTTAAAAGGAGCTTCCTCCTCGACTTTTGCATTATATGGATTTGACATTCTCAAATGTGCCACAACCTTTTTTCGGGTTAATAGAAAATATGTTTTTAGCAAACTTTATTGACTAGCTTTCTAGTTCATGAACAGATGGCACCTGTATTTTTAGCTGCTTCTAATTCTCCGCCTTCCCCAGACTCTAAAATCTGGGCTCATTGCCCACCTATCATGCCCCTGTGAAACCACTTACCTCCTCCTTGCTTTGTAGCAACCACCACTATTGACATCTCCTTGGTGCACAACATGGCAATTATGACGTATTTTATGGAAGTCCTTTGTAAGAATTTTCAACAATCCAAGTGTTTTAAATGTTATGCAGAAAGCATGCTTTATCAGAAGCATAGGAACAGAAGGTATTAGTGCTTCAGCAGACTTGAGATCCAGATAAATTCTTCTAAGGAAATAAATATTTACAGGGGTTTTGAGGGGAATAGCAACAAAACTTTAAATAGGACCCCTTAGAGTTAATGTTTTCAATGAGATGGTGATATTATTTGATAAATTGTATCTCCTATAGGAATATGAAAAACTCATTGACCCCCCCCCCCGTAATTTAGGATTCATTTTAACCTTTGCTTCTACAAATTTGCTCCTTGAGGGCAGAGATTGTTTTCATTTTTGTTCATGTATTTTCAATGCCTGCTCCAGAGCAAGAATAAATCCTTTTTTAATTGAATTGATAGCTAAACAAAAGGGTTTTTGTTATTAAACCTTCTCTCCATAATTCAAAATCAAGGGTTCAAAATAAACTGTAATAAAAAGATGAAACTATTGTTTAGCATGTTATGTATCCATGTCTCTAACATTTATTTTTTTCCCTATGGAGATATTTATTTGTTATCAAAGAGAGAGAGCAGCTTCATTTGTCTAAAACTTCATAAACCTGATTTCCAATAGCCTAATGGTCTTCAAATCTCTTATACTATTACACTTCACCAGAGTTATGAGCAAGCTGAGATCTTTACCTAGCACTGAACCTAGCACATATGTCTATCACACTGAATTGAAGATACAAGTTTCTTAAGAAAATTAATTTTGAAAGAAGATGAATTTTTTTGGTTTCCTTCATTTATTTAATAAATGCAAAGTCTCACAAAAGTCTTGGTGCACTTTTAAGCTTTAGTAGAATAAAACTACACTAAGACTTTTGGGATATTCTATATTTTTGAACCCCTTCTAAATTCAAAGTTTTCTTCTGACTGCTAGGGAGAATACAAAAATGAATAAAGTAATTGCTCTCCTAGACCCTGCAATTGAAAATGGAAGATATGACATCTATTACTGTTCCAGAAATATAGATTGTTATAGCAGGGAGGGGGGAGGAAGTGGAGAGGAAGAAATTTCAAGAAAGAATAATTCAATCAGAAGATATGGAAGGTGAATGTACTGGGTGTGTATGCATAAGAGTGAATAGATTGATTTAACTGGAACATCTATAAAGGGGAATTAGATAAGGCAGGACCTTATAATGGGAAAAGAAGAGCCTGGGATAAGGATTTATACTTCCTATGTGTCAGGCACTTTTACAAATATTCTTATTTGATCCTCACAACAGTCTTGTGAGGTAGGTGCTTTTGTTACCCTCATTTTATGGTTGAGGAAACTAAGGCAGAAAAAGGTGAAGTGATTTACCCACATTAAACAACTAATAAATTTCTCAGACCAGATATATGAATTCAGGTCTTCCTGCTTCCAGACTCCAGCATTCTATCCACTCACTCATTAGTTCTTCTGCTAAATGGATGTTGGTGAATGGCAGGATGAAAATTTTGGATTTCGTCCCTTCTCTACATTGTGTATCACTGATGCCTGAAGCTCCTCTCGCTGTGGTCAGGGGAGCTCTTCAGCAATTTTCAACTGGCAAGTTGAATTTTGCTAACAAAATTTAGCCTTAAGACCCAGGATAGAGATCTGCTCTTACACTCCAACTAATCATCTCCATTCTCCATTATTTTCAAGGTCAAAGTCTGTCTTCTTTCCCAGGGGGGATAATTCCATCACTCTCTAAAACCAGTGAGCACCAGAAGATACTTTATAGGAAAGAGCCACTTGTCTTACTCTCAGACCTCCAATCCTCACTGGACTCTGGAAGGAACACTATGCCTTTTAAATTATAAAACATTTTTAATAAATTCTATTATTTTCATGATAAAATAAAACCATCTTGTTTCCTGTGATCATGGGTTCAAATGGGAAAGGGATCCTACTTAAATCTTAAAGTTTTCCAGGTGCTCCTATCAGTTGATATTATACAGCTTGTGTCAAAGTCTAGAACATAATCCAGACTTCTTAGTTAGGTCCATAATCAACCAAACAACCTATCCAAGGGAAATATATATATATATATATATATATATATATATATATATATATATATATACATATGTAAAAAAATGCCTGTATCTCAGATAGAATCTGACATAAAGTTAGAGGGGAACCTTATTAAATTAGTCCTCATTACCTAGATGTTGGACAGGCAGGTACTGCAGATGGATGATAAAATGGGCCCAGAATTAAATAGAAGGAAAAGAGCAGTCAGTTGAATATGGGAAATTGCCCAGTTCTTTCAACTACCACTCAGGGGGAAAAATGAACAATGACAGCAATAACAAAATGTCTTCTTTAAAACTAAGATTTGTCACAGTGATCCTAATATGGCTCAAGCCATTAGATATTGAAATCACTTATGAACTAAAATTGAGAGTGAACTAAAAGGCAATGGAAAGACTCATGGTAGGAGAAAGTAAATTTCACTGTATTACCAACAATGACTCACATGCAAGAAGTACATTAAAAGATCATCGAGGAAATGTATTGTCTGAATAGATAAGTGTTGACTGTGAAAGATTACAGATTATGGACTAAATTCCTTGCCACAGAACATCCAAAGATCAGAAGTGTTACACAAAATTTCAGGCAGCTTTTTTATGGTATCGCAAAAGATACCTCAAAAAGAATCTCACAGAAAAAGAGGATAATCAGTAGCAATCTCCCTCATTGGTGGGAGTGCCCAAATTAAAGAGATAAAAGTATTGAAATAAAATCCTTCCCACAGAGGGAGATAGATTGTTTGTGAAAGGCCTAGGTGGATGGGAGATGAGAAACATGCACCGAGGGACCTTTCCAGGGCCAGCAAAGCACAAAATCCTGGGGCTTTTGAAACCAAGCTTATTTGGATAACTGGAGTAAAGGGAAAGGTAGAAAGGGTCCTAAACTACAGATCTCAACTCAGACCCATCTTCTAAGCACCTCATGATAGGTACTCTTCATTGCTTCTTTAGGACCTGCCTATCTACTTCCTGCTCTTACCTTTCCTCCATCCCTTACTTACATTCCTACAGTATTTACATTAATAATTACAACAATTGTTTCTCTAATAATCCACTCACTTTTGTTTCACTGTTTAGTTCTTTTTTTCTCTTCTCTTCTTTTCTCTTCTCTTTTCTTCTCTTTCTTTTCTTTTCTTTTATACATTTCCCTTCTCTTTTATAATCAATGCTGTTCATTAGTTCCAAGGCAGAAGAAGGGCTAGGCAATGAGGGCTAAGTGTCTTGCTCAGGATTACACAGCTAGGAAGTATCTGAGGCCATATTTGAACTCAGAACTTCCCATCTCTAAGCTTTGCACTCAATCTGCTGAGATACCTAGCTGCCTCTAACTCTTTATTTCTTACATATATTTTTCTTTTTCATAATCCTTTAAATTGGAGATAGGACTGGATAGGAAGAGGGTTAACAATTATGATGATGTATTTCTAAACCAAACTGTAGGTCTGCCCTTGCATGTGGGCAAAGCTCCTTTGGGTTTCACAGGGGTGGAGAGGACTGAATTTTAGATGTCTCCAGACAGCCTGCAGGCTAAACAAGCCTCTGGCCTGTCTCCAGTGGAGCTATTGCTAGGTTTGCTGGCAGCCACCTTTCCTGTGGGTTTCTGGCTGACTTTTTGTGTGTGTCTGAGATGAAAAAAAATCACTTACTGTAGACTCTCATTGAATTCCTTGATCATTATTTAATTTAATAAGAATTTCAGGTTTTTTCTGGAGCTGGGTGGTCTGATTCCACTGAAGCATTTTGTCCACTTACTACCCCCTTAAAGCATAGGCTAGGGAATTCCCTTTGGGTGGGCTCTGAACATCATCTAGTCTTCAAACATTTTCTCTTTCCAATGATTACTTCATTAAAATACACTTGTCAAAGCAAATTGCAAAGAACTTGACAATTTCTTCCCTTGATGTGTGTTTCCTTTGCTTTGCCTTTAGTTGAAACCATGCCCAACTGGCAGATCGTCTCAATGTACCCAATCATTGAATTCATTATGTCCAAGAGGCAGAATGATATAATAATGGAAAGAGTACTGTCATTGGAAATGGAGGACCTGGATGTTTGAATCATTTCTGTGGTGCTTATTAAGTGACTGAACTGTCTCCTAAGGTTCCTCTGGATCTATGTCATGACTCCTTGAATCCTCACAGGAAATGCCTGGAAAGAATAATTTTAAAAAAATCTTAGAATCAATACTGTGTATTGGTTCCAAACCAGAGGAACATTAAGGACTAGGTGATGGGGATTAAGTGACTTGCTCAGGATCACAGAGTTAGGAAGTGTCTGAGGCCAGATTTGAACTCAAGATTTCCTGTCTCTAGGCCTGACTCTCTATCCCCTGAGCCAGCTAGCTGTCCCTGAAAAAATGATTCCTTCCTTCCATATGTTTGCTGTTCCCACAAATAAATATGGCCTCCATGAGTTATCGTAGGTATTGATATCCTGTGCTTTTTGTACCAACTAAATGTTTCTCTATTTCAGGGCCCAAGAGGCTATCCTTTGTTTATGTGAGCTGACTATACTTCTTTATGGCTTTAAGTGTGTTTTATGAGTAAATAGTATTATTTACCATTTTCTGAAAGCATATTCACTGGGATAATTGATTTTTATGATGCAGCAATTTCACACATTTTGTATTTTCAGTTAGGTTTGCATTTCGGGCAACTTATGACATCAATTTATATCCTGTTATTTCATACTTCAAATCTTTGTAGGTCTCAAGTAAAAGAACGGTTAGAAACAAATTAGTTTTCCTAGGGCTATATCTATTCAGCCTATTACAAATTGTAGCAATTTTATATAATGAAAATTGCCTGGATCATACAAAGGCAAGGCATTGTTATAAAAGTAAACAGCCTTATATTTTTCTTGGCATAGTCTATTTCTGCCTTCACTGGCATGAGCTTTGGGCACAGTCATACAGTAGATCAATCAACTAGAAATTAAGTGCCCATCCCTTTCTCATATCAAGAGGGCAGGTTACATAAATTTATTAATAGCTTCATTATTAATTGATTTCGAATGAATAAGCTCCATTCTTGTCACTTATGAAGATTCTTGCATATAGGTTGCCCTTAGTCTTCGTCTTAATCCCATTGACTCAGTTTTGGATAGTTGAAAGAGTGCTGAATTTGGAGCCAGAGAATGTGGTAGGAAAGTCAGTGTTCTGACCCTTGTGTGACTTTGGGTGAATCCCTTGATCTCTCCAATTCCTAGTTTCCTCACTTGTAAAAGGAAGTAAGAAAATCATATTTAGATTTTCAATTTTGTAATTGATTCCATTCTGTAATTGATTCTCTCTGTAACTGCCCAAGATATGTTTCTTTGTCATTGAGTTAAGTTCAGAAATTCATGAGTTCAAAAGTTCAGTTTTCTCTTTCTAAGTTAGTTTAAAATTAGGCTGTCCTATAAATGCCCTTAATTAAAAAATGTGTGTTGTCTCTATACAGCCCTACACCCAGGGACAATTAAGGGAGATCTGCTATCTACTGACAGAGCTTACAAGTAATCCCCAAGAATATTTTCTCTGTTCAACTAATAGCAGATAGATTTAATCAATCAACCATTCCTGACAGCAGTATGAAAGGAGAGGTTGTTGTTAGCCCCAGATGTCAAGCCAATCATGTTGGGTTTTGCCACCTCTGATACTTCAGACTTTGCAACAAATAATATTATTTTCCATCTGTGATGCTTCTTGCTCTTTGTTTTCTTGTACTTCCCCAACCTATATTATCTTCAGCTAACTAAGTAGCCAAGAGAATCATTTTATTGCTTACTCTGAGCACCAATAAATTGAGTATACTCAGAACTTTGTGCCTCAGTTTCCCTTAATTTTAATACTGAAGAGATTGATTAGATGACATTGACTGTCCTTTCTAACACTAAATATATGTTTTTATGACCCTTTGCCCTTCAGCCCCAGAATCTGATCTTTCCCTAAGTTGAACTTAATAAACAACTCTAATACTGTACTGATTTAAAGTGTTTGTTATGTCTTCTCTTTAGTCAAACAGTGAAGTCTATGTCCTCTTGTCTGTCATGTTATGTTAAACCCTTGCTTTTTAACCTAAACAGAAATATCAAGGGCCTGGTGGTTGGAGAAGCAAGCTTCAACCAACATGGTCACATAATATTTTATGTGAAATAGTCTACCCACTACCTACTACCTGCTTAGGCCATTCTTTTTACTACCAGATTGTTCTTATTATTAGAGTAAATTTTCTTCCCATAAATCAAATTAAAATTTGTCTTTTTGTTGTTGTTGTTGTTGTTAACTTCCAACCATCTCCCAGAGTTAAGTTTCTGGGACCAAGCAAAATAAATCTTATCTCTGTTATATGTGACAGAATTTTAAGTACAGAATAAATATTCTCATTTCCTTCCACTAACCTTCATATGTCACAAATTAGTTGCTCTCCTCTTGATAGTTTCCAACTTGTCCGTGTCCTTCCTAAACTGTGATGCTGAAACCTGAACACAATGTTCTAGAGGTGGTCAGACCGGGCAGAGCAAAACAAGACTATCATTTCCTCTCAGGGCAGTTCAAGTTCACATTGACTTTTTTATCTGACATACCCTGTTTTTTGACTCACAGTTAATTTAGAGTCCTCTAAAAATCAGAGATATTTTAGGTGATAAGTTATTTAGCAATGTCTCCTTCATCTAGCTCTTGTCATGTTGATTTTTTTTAACCAAGTGCAAGACTTTATATTTATTTTTGAGAAATTTCATCATTTTAGATTCAACCCAATGTTCTACCTTGTCAGTTTTGGAGGTGAACCTGACTTAATCATCCAATATGTTAGACAGCCTTTTAATGCAGTCATTTATTCAACAACTATGTATTATTTACTATGTGTCTGGTACTAGGTTAAAGAAACAGGGATATGAAGAAAGGTCACAACCAAATGTAACCTAAAAACCAATTGTCTGATGCTCAGTGAATCTCAGAAGTTTAAAGGATGGTTTCCTAAATTTAGAGCCTGAAGAGTTGGACTAGATGATCACTAAGGTTCCTTCTGTTTGAAATTCTAAGTCTGTGAACCTGTGTTTCAATGATAAAATGCACATAGGTGAGAAAGGGGGGGGGGATACAATAAGGGACTGGTATTTAGTCCACTTTAGCTAAAATACTGAAAATATGATACAGTTAGAAAGATGGGTCAATTGGACTGGAGAGGAACTTGAATTCCAGTTTATTCATTCATTCATTCATTCATTTTATTTGTTGTTTATGTAAGAAATTATAAGCCCTATCTAGACATCGATCCAAACCTTGTAGATATGATATAGAATCATTGATGAGATCTCTAGCCAAAGAGGGAACATTATGAACAATTCTTCCCAATGGAATTCAGTAGATCAAAGCTTCAATTCTAAGTTAAAGATTAGATCAACAAAGTAGAGCATGGAAACATAAATCTGGAACTGGAAAGGGCATCAGAGGCCAATGAGTCCAAGTCTCTCACTTCACAGAAAAGGAAACTGAGGCCCAAACATATAAAGTAATTTTTCCAGAGGTAGTAAGAATCAAAGGTGGCATCTGAGCAGAAAGGACAGAAGAAAATAACCAGTAATAAGCTTTATTTATGCCATTGTCATATGCCTATATGTCATATGCCAGGATGTATGTGTCTATATACATGTTAACCTATTATCATACTCTTTGGCAGAGATTCCTGGATCTTTTTCTAGTTATCAGATCCTTTTCTTCCCAGAATCTTAAATGGTATAAGGATGGGGTTCACCTAGACTTATCAACTAAATAAATCAGAGTTATGAACTGGATGTGATTAAAGCAAAGACATCTCCATTGACTCCGTCAATCAAGAGTTGAAGGCATTTGAAACAATATCATATTACCTGATTTCTTGGGGAGGGGAGGGCTGGGAGGAAGAAGAAGAAAAAATGAAGCATATTTTTGGTCATAGCTAAAGTGAGAATTTGTTTCTCTTGGATAAAGATATTTATTACAATTTATTAAATATTTATAATAAAACATAAGTAGTATATTATCATTATGTTATATGTTATGTCATATATTTTTAAATGGTAACTCAAAAAATGAAAATGAATTTTTTATAAAAAGGATATGCTACATATTGGGATTGACTGATGCTACTCAGTTATATCTAGATGGGTTTTTAAAAAATAAAATAGCAAACCAGTACAGATTCTGGCATTTGAGTGTCTGGCAGACTAGAGAATAATAATTCACTCAAGCTTCTGAAAGAGAATTGCTTGGGTAGATGATCTTCCTAAATTTTAGGTTTAACCAAGACACACATACCCTCTCCTCCCCTTCACTCCTCCACATTAAAAAAAAATCTAGTGACTCCCTATTAATTCCACTAAAATATAAATTCTTCTGTCTGATTTTTAAAGCCCTTCATAACTTGGACCCTTCCTATGCTTCCTAGTCTTCTCATTATATATTATACTTCTCTTTATACCCCTGTATGTACTCTGTGATATAGTGATACTGGCCTCCTTGCTTTTCCTCAAGCATGACAATCTACCTCCCAACTATACAGTTTCTTTTGGAGTCCTTCCTGCCTGGAACTCTCTTCCTTCTCATCTCTGCTTCTGGTTTCCTTCAAAGCCTGACAAAATTCTTTCTTTTTCAGGAAACCTTTTCCAATCTTTCTTCAACTTAAGACTTTCCTTATGAGATATTTATCTTTCCCAGTCTCTTCTCCCTACCTTAGTTTATCTTTCTGGACACCGTGCTTTCCTTGTCATATGGAACTTGTCTATTCTTCTCTGTCTTAACCAATCTCCCTTGTCTGCCTCCCTTATAATTGTTTTTATTTCCCTCATATTTAACTGAACTCAATTCTGGTCTGCCTTAACCTGCTCTCCCAGCTTCTGTCCATGGGTCAACAAGCATTTTTTAAAAATATGTCAGACAAATATAATACTAATATTTTTTAGTTTATAAGATGTCACATGATAACTTATGAACTTTCTTCAACATTTGAACATCCCTTCTTTCATTCTTGATTGTTAATAAGAGAAATTTAAGAACAATATGACCTATCACCAGTAAAGTCAAATTTAATGGCAGATTATGTACAAAAGAGTCAACTGACATAAAGAAGAAAATTCCCAGAATCATTGAATCTTACCTGTCTGAAGGTAATCTTAGTAGTCATCTATTTCAAAGTGAAAGAGAAAAAATAATATTTACCACAAGCTATCCAGCAAGTGTGCTCATTCAGCTTTGTGTAAAAATCTTCAAAAAGGGTGAAACCCCTAACCTTTAACCTGTTCATTCTACTTTTTAGAGCTCAGATTATTAGGAAGTATATCTGGCTTCATTCCATCTTATACATATTGCATGTAGTTCTGTCCTCTGGGTCCAAGGAGAGCAAATTTCATCTGCTTTCCATATGCCAGCCCTTCATGTTCTTGAAAACAACTGTCATGTCCACTCTTCCTACAAATCTCTTTTCTAGGTTCAACATCCCTAGATACTTCTTGATGTTCTTTTCATACAACTTTAGATCTCCCAATTCTGCTCCTTTCCACTGGCTGTCCCACATGGCAGAACTGTACTCCCACCTACAGCTGCCTCATAGGTTTGCTTATTTCCTTCTGGACCTTGACTTAAGTATGATGTTCCTAATACTCTCAATTCCTACTGTTCCTGCCCTAGTTTACCTTGAATTTACTTTGTGATTATTTGGCATATACTGTACTTGAATATGCATTCCATTTCCCCTCCTAGAATGTTAGCTCCTCGAAAGCAAGGTCTATTTGAATTTCATCTGTGTATTCCCAGTGCCTGGTACATTACTTGATTATTTCATTCACTCATCATATGAGATGAAACTATGCTATTCACTATAGGCCATTCCTTTTTAGATGTTTTTCAGTTTATCAGTGTTCTTAAAATATGGTAGTCAGAATTGAACAAGATGCTTTAGATGAGGTATGTGATTAATCAGATTACAGAAATACTATCCCTCTCTAATCCTATATACCATGCCCTTCTTGTTACACTATAATATGGCATTAGTTCCTCCTTTTTTTCTTTTTCCTCTGTAAGATAAGATTATTGATTTATATTAAAATTGAAGTCCATAAAAATTCCTGAAACTTTTTGAGACCCATTGCTATTGACACACACTGCACTCTTCTGATAAAATTGTTTTTTTAAGTCAAGTATGAATTTACATTAATTATTATTAAATTTCCTCTTATTCAACCCAAAAGTAGTCCCTGTTAACATTTTTTGGATCTTTAGTCTGTCATCTAGTTTGTTAAGTAGTCTACCTCAATTTGTGTTTTTATTTCCAAATTTGATAAATATATATTTGTCTTTAAGCCACTGATTTAAAAAATGTGAAGCAGTATGGGACCAAATTCATATCCCTGGAACATCCCCAGGGTGACTTCTTTCCATGATGACACTGAACCTTTAATGATTATTTTTGGGATTCAACCATTCTATCTATGACAAATATAATTAAATATTATCATTCACTCCCCAGCTCTCCGTATTTTCAATTTCACTTTAATGGAGGGCAAGGGGCAGTGTTAATTGACCCTGTTTTCCAGCCCCTTTACACCAGCACAGGAGACATTGTCAAATACTTTGCTAAAACATAAATGAACTAGATCTTACAGCAATGCCTTGATCTAAGTTTCATTTTTAATAGTCTAATACCTCAGTAGATTTATGATCTCATCATAATATGTATTTCCTTAAGTCAGTCAGTCAATAAGCATTTTAAGCACCTATTATGTACCAAGTACTGTGCTAGCTGAAGTTACAGAGAGATGTAAAAGACTGTATGAACCATCAAAGAGCTCATAATGCATATTTCAACTTATCCATGCCTATCCAGTTTATATGACTCTTATTCATACTCTTTCACAAATTTGAGAGACATGTGTTACCCAGTGTCCTGGGCACCTCCATCATATTTCTTGACATTGTGTAGATGCTAGTGAATTACAGCCATACATCTCTTTTATGATATCTTTTGTCCTAGTTCTTCCATAATTTCTCATTTGTACTGTGCTGCCACCTGCTGATGCCTACCATACATCTCTCCATTGCCATTTAGGGGCTATTCAATTCTCATTAAATCTAATAATCTCATCAAAGAAGAAAATGTAGTTAATATGGTAACCTGTTCCTGGTTAAATTAGGCTAGTTCTTGGTGGCCATTACTTTCTTACCTAGGTGTTTACTAACCATTCCTTCAATAATATAGTCTATTTTTTCTAAGATTCAAACAACTTCACTGGGCTATGCTTTTTTTTTTTGCAGATTCCATTCTTTTCCCATTTTTTAAAAAATCAGCACAACCTTTGCCCTTCTCCAATTTTGCAATACTACTTCACATTGATCCAATCGTTCAATTCATCATATTTTCAGTATCCTGAAATAGAATTCACCTGCTCCATGCTTTTGTCAACCAATAAAGCCTAATAAAAACAGTTATTTTCCCTTTTAACTGGGATAAGAAAGACACTGACTGGATCAAAGAAAAAAATTATATAAGAAGTGATCTCATGCTGTTTGTCTTGGGATCATGATATTTAAAATATTTCAGATATTCTTTTGTCACATTGCCTAACTATATAGACTTTTAAATTTTCATTTTCTGGTTTGACTTTCTTAATGAGACGTGGAAAACATGAAAATATTGATAAGTGAAAGGAAAACATGATGACAAAATTCTATTTCTGATGGTACTGATTAAATTAATAAAGATTTGTAGGGCTTTGAAAGCAGTAGGTAGTTATGTTTAATTATTACTTCTTGGTCCTAGGAAGGTTCTTGGATTTTACTCATTTTTTTCATGTTGCTGATAATTTTGAATTAGAAAGGTTTCTCAGTTTGTTAAAATTAACATTCTCATTCCATTCCTTCTCAAGGCAGGTCTGGTAAGTATGAAGCTTCTTGCATGAAAGGATAGCCAAGACTATCTATGGTTCTACTTCCAAAGAGGCAAGTAGAACATAGTAGGTGCTTAATTAATAAATGTGCATTGAATTGGGTTTCCTATTTCTCTATTCTTATTGATAACATTCCCAGTCTCCCCAGCTTATGACCATGAAGTTATATTTTGACCTTTTCCTCTCCCTGCATGCATCTAGTCCCTTGTTGAGTCCTCCTGAATCTACTAGTACCACATTTATTGTACTCTGCAATTTTACTGAATATATTTTATTTAGGGTGCCCACTTTTATTCATCTTAACTATTATAATAATCTCTTTAATTGTCATCTCTGCCCCAAGCTCTACATTCTCCAGTCCTTTCTCTATAGTACCTCCAGAGCAATCTTTCTAAGGTATCAGTATGATCATGCTACTATTTTACTCAAAATCTTTCCTTTACCTAAGTATAAACTCCTAATCTGAGCATCAAAAGCTTTGAAGAATCTAATTCCTACTCACCTGTCAACACTTATGCTTCTCCCTTTGTATATTCTGCAGCTCAGCCTACAGGAAAAGTCCATCATGCTTTTCCTACCTAATCAATCCTAACTCCTCCTCACCTTTCCTCCAACTCGATCTCCATCTATAGAAGTACTTTCCATTCTTCAAGGTTCAATTCAGATGCCTTCTCCTTCATGATTTCTCCTGACTGAAATGATCTCCCTCTTCTGGCATTTCTCATAGTATATTCCTGGGCTTCTCTTTTGTTTGTAGTTAATTTCCCTATATATTGTAGTTTTATTTTTTGTGTGTGTTCGCAAACATTTTCTAATGACTGTGAATTTCTTAAGAGCAGGGCTAATGTGGTACATTTTTTATTCCTACGTACCTAGAGCAGTTCCTTTCACATAAGATGCACTTTATAAATGTCCAAATGGAAGAATGGGGTTGAATTGAAACCAGAGAAGCTTGATTGCACATAAAGAATTCCTCTAATCTAGCAGCTTATATCACATTTATTATAAATCAAGGTTAGATATTACATTGTACTTGATCTCTCACAGGGAAGCAGTAAGCTGCACATGTGACACGAGTAAAGTGCTTTACCAATTTTAAGTATTATGTCAATGTCAGGAATTCCTCTAAAACTTCCAGGGAGAGAAGCGCCATGGCTATACTATAGCAACTTTCTTCCCTTCTACCTGCTCCTGCCCAGGGTCACAAATTCTAATAGAGAAAAGCACCATTTATAGGTAATTTAGAGAATTTTCCAACTTGTAAGGACATATAAGAATGAATATTCATTCCATATTTTAATGATAGTATATTATTTCCAAATATATGAAAAAAAGATTTCTATCTATTAGCCTATTCTTTTAGTATATCTGTGTTTGCTGATGTCTCAGTGATCACTCACTGATTTAAAATAAGGAGATGGAGAATTGAGCTGTTTGTCAGCTTTACTTCATGCCATCCATTTGTTCCTTATTTGATCTTGCTTTCAAATGGAAGGCTGAAGCCAAAAGGCTCGATTAAAACTGTATGCCAATGCAGTGAAATTTCTAGGCCTAAGGGACTACATTTGTTTCTATGAATTTTCCCCCTTATCTGCTCCTTCAATACAGTAATTTAAAGATAGGAGAGAGAGCCTTCTTTCTTGACATTCTCCTTAGAGCTAGTGTAACTATAATGAGTACCACATTTTGTGCAAGGCATCACTGGTTGAAAACCTGAATAAAGACTACATTGTAAATCAGATCCTTCATCATTTCAATGAGAAATGGTAGTGCTGTTCCGCTGATCTGAAGAATGAGAAATCTGAAAACCCTTTTCTTTGAATGATTCCTGTGCTAGCTTATAAAAGATTGGGGAAAGAACATTCTATGAAATGGAAAGGAATCTATAAAAGTATGTATTATGCTGTGTTGAGATTGGGAAAAAATCAGACAACATATGGAGGGAAATGGTATAAATATGTGCAGCTTCGGGTGTTTTGTGAAAAGTTCCAAGGCTTAGTCAGACCTTGAACTGCAAACCTAGGAATACTACTTAGTAGTATGCCAGTCCAATAAATTGGAGCTGTGAACAACAGTGAACAAATTTTGCCAAAAGGGAAATATTCCTCATAATAATAATTGATAGCTATATAGCCCCTGATGGGTATAAAACATCGTTTCCATAATTTCACTGATTTTCCCATCAATTCATTATGACAGTCAAGATAGTTATTATTCTACCCATTTGACAGATAAGGAAAAAAGTGAAATTCAGAGAGGTTGACCTCCCCAAGGTCACCAACTTGCAAATTGTGGATCTGGGACACAAACTCAGACCTCAGGCTTAGAGCATCTCAGAGGAAGCAGGTACTTTCCAGATCACAGAATCAATTCGATCTCTTAACAGGAATCCTCTCTTCTAACATCAGTCAATTAGCCAACTAGCATCACTTATCCTTTAGGTAGTAAAATTTGTCCCCCCATTATACTGTGATCTCTGAGAGCAATTCTATTTTTCTGAGGCTATTCTATTCTGAGGCTGTTCTATTCTTTGTCATTCTTTGTATACTTAGTGCTTGGCACAGTGCCTGTCACAGAGTAGGTCCTCAATAAATAGATGCTTATTGACTTGACTTGATTTGACTTGCCTATATTTATTTATCATGAGTTCATCTTGGCCTTAGATGCTCTAATGGTCCTCCCAATGAATGCCTCTAAGAGAGGGATCCCAGCTGCACTAGTGCTCCCTCTGGAACAATCAGAGATTTCTTGAGTCAGGAAGCTGACAAGGTTCTGAGTGGAAGATAATGATGATAACTAACACTGCTATAGAACTTTAAAGTTTGCAAAGCACTGTTCGTTATCATTGGCTTGATTTTCTCTATAAGCCTGTAAGATAGTTGTTATTTTTCATGGTACAGATAAATAAATTGATGTTGAGAGAAGGGGAAAGATTTGACCTTAGATTTTTCCTGGTTTTAAGTCTAACATTATATCTCCTATGCCACCTAATTCCCCCAAATAACTCCCCTGTTCAAAAGAGAGCCAAATGGAACAAGGTAGTTGGGTTGATCCAGGGCTCTGGAGAGAGTATACTAAGTACAGGAGCTGGAGTACACTGAGGAATGCTTCTTCTTCTGTGGAACCAACAGTTTAATTAACAGGCAATGAAATCTGATATTGAGTAGATATGTGCAACCTAGGAATCATCCTCAGCTCCTCACTATAGCTTATCCTTCATATCCAATTTGTTGTCAAGCCTTATTTGCTTCATTTTGGCAATATCTCTGGAATACACCCCCATCTCTCCTTTTAAACCACATCACTCTGCTTCAGGAACTGTTCACCTCCAACCTGAACTATCACAGCAGCCTGCTGGCTCTCCCCACTTGAGTTGATCCTCCAAAATGATTTTCCTAAATCAAAGGTCTGATTATGTCAACTCCCTACTCAACAAACTCTAGAGGCTTTCTATTACCTATGGGGTCAAATATAAAATTCTCTGTTTAAAAGCTTTTCATGTTAAAGGTCTCCACTACCTTTCTAGTCTTCTTATACCTCACACATCTTTTCCTCCGGCCACATATTCTTGGATCCAGTGGCAGTGGCATTCTTTCTGTTTTACAAACAAGACACTCTATCTTTTTGTTCCAGGAAATTTTTGTGGCTGTCCACATACCTGGAATACTCTCCTTCCTCATCTCTGCCTCCTGGCATCCTTCAAGTTCCAGCTAGAATCTTGCCATCTACAGTAAGACTTTCCCAATTCCTCTTAATTCTAGTGCCTTCCTTCTGTAGATCATCTCCTCTATGTCCTGTATATATCTCATTTGTACATAGTTATTTCCATGTTGTCCCCACTATCAGTTTCTGAGTTCCTTGAGAATAGGGACTTTCTTTTGCTTTTCTTTGTCTCCCCAAAACTTAGCATGGTACATAGAACATAGCAGGTAGTTAATAAATGCTTACTGATTGAATAAATAAAGTTCATGTTTAATAAACAGCAGAGAAGCAAAAATCCCCTACATATTGACCCTTGGCCCAGAGGGTGCAACTCCAAGTGAAGAGACTATGACAAATGGTTAGATATCAAAGGTGAATAAATGCACTTTATAAACATTAAAAGATACAGAATCATCAATCATCATCACTGTCACCTACGTGACCTTGGACAAGTCATTTAATACCTCTAGATCTCAGTTGCCCCTTTATTTTAATGAAAGTGTCCTAAAATTCCAGCACTAACTTGGGATTCTGGGATCTACTCAAGGTAAATACTCTATTTGAATGTGAACTCAATACTTTAAACTTGTGAAGCAACTAGCCTTGCAGGAGCATGTACTGTAATATCTTTTTTATATATTTCCAAAGGTCAGAGCATCTCGCTGACACTTTCAAATTAAAAACAGCCCATGCTTCACTGTGGATACCTTCAGGGCATTCTCATGTCAGGATAAAATGCCATCACACACTGCAAGCTGGGCTGCACAAAGATTCTTGGCAAATGACACTAATATCCCCTTTTTGTGCACAGGTTTCAAGCTAATTTGGGTCTGGACCCACACGTATGGGGTGTAGTTGGGGTTGGGAAGGGAAAATAAATTTAGTTATACTGTCAGACTTTGCAAGTAATAGTGAAATGACTGGGCCAGGGTGCATACATTATTCTGAACTGAACACATTGGGAAAAGAAATGACATCCCAGGGACTGGCTATTTTATGATGAATTGGTTTAATACTTCTGAAAACATGGCGTTGGTCATGATGCAATTGGAGAAGATAATTCTTTGATATCTATAGTTGGAACACCTTAATACTTTGTTTTATGTTACTCTGGACCCTTTAGTTACTGGTATGGATTTCTAACGTGTACACTAAAGAAAAATCTGAGCGTGTAAAGGCTAACCAAATGAAACACTTTTAGGACAGCAGTGATTTATCAAATCCATCAATGGCCCCCATTTTCTAGCATTTTGCTTAACTAAGGTGATAGAAAAGAAAGATGGGGAATATTAACTATTGTTACTCTAAATGGCATCTAATTTGAAACCATGACTGTGTTAATTAGTGATTTACTTCCTACTGTCCTTGTAGCTAATAGCATTTCATAGAATGATACAGGATGCGTTGAGATGAAGAATCTGGAATGGAAAAATCCCATCTTCAAATGAGAGAATTATGTTATAGATCTATGAACTGTATAATTAAATCATCAAAAGTTCTACCATCTTTATCTTTATTCCGTTTTGTAAATTTTTGGACTCCAAGTAATAGTTGAAAATAATTGGAGATTGAACAAGAATACATCTTCTCCTTAAGAAGTTTAGACATGCTTATTTTCTATGATCTTAAAGAGCTTTGATTAATAGTGAATTTATAGTAATATTGTGACGTTAACTATTGCTACCAATATATGTCAATCTGCTTCAAGTGATTATAATTGGTAAATGTGAAATGAAAGCAAACATAAGCCATTTATCCAAATAATAGGTAAAGTTATTTAAATAAACAGAAAATCTTCAATACATTTCCTCCTTCTTGAAAAAGTAGAGTTTGGGTTTAATTATAGAGGTTTTCTCTATGATGATACCAAATGATGTTTCTGATCATAAGTGTATCTGAAAGTTATTCCTTAGGCATTTTATTATTTTTAGGGCTTCTTTGCCTTCTAGCAAAAAGGTCAAAATTATATTTATTGAGACCTAGAGAGTTTAAGTGATTTGGCTAAATTCATAATAACAGAACCAGGATTTGAACCCAAGTTCCCATAATTTAAAATTTTGAAAGACCTAGAGATCACTTAAAGAAAACCCCTGATTTTATAGATAAGGCAGTGAAGGCCTAGAGAATTGAAGTGACTTGCTCAAGATTACTCAGCTAAGGATAGCAGATTCAAAACCAGAACTTCTGCCCACAGAACCAATATTCTTTCTACTGAACAATGATGTATGTGATCAGTACATATGGACAGTTGGAGCACTGAGCCCAGGGCATAAGAAGAAAAAAAAGTATAATTTGGGGAGTCATCAGCATACAAAATCGCTCATTAAAACACTTTATTAAACACCTTCATATATAATACATTGAACTAAGGGCCACAAAAAAAAGCAAAACGAAACAAAACCAAAAACGTAAAATGGTAGGATTTTACTGGAAGGGACCTTAGAAGCCACTTAGTCTAACTTCATCATTTTATAGACAAAAAAACTAAGATCTATAAAGGTCAAGGCATTTGACCAAGGTCAAAAAGCTACTGAAGAAGGATTTTTTTCCAGATTACATCAATATAATTTTAATAATTATTTTCTGACATTTTGCAATACAATGCTATCCCTTTCTCCCATCCTTCCCACTTCCCCAAGATAGTAGGCAATATGACATAGGTTGTCATATCAAGCAATACACATTTCTATGTTTGTCATATTGTGACAAAAAGACAGTGCATACACTAGAGACAAATTCATGGAAGAAAAAAGTGAAAAATGATATGCTTTAATCTAAGTTCAGATTCTATCAATTTCTTCTTTGGCACAGGAAGGTTTTTTTTTAAACCATTATCATCTGTCTTAGAATCAATATTGTGTATTGATTCCAAGGCAGAAGAAAAAAAAAGGGCTAGGCAATAGGGGTTAAGTGACTTGCCCAGGGTCACATAGCTAGGAATTGTCTGATTTAATAGAGGAAGAATTTTAAATCAGATACTCTGATTCCTAAACCAGAATTCTTCCGACTATTCAATGTTGCCTACTATGTAAATAGTACATACTCACCTACTCTATCCTAAAGGAGCTTATAATCAAGTAGGGGTAACATGCAGAAAGAACTCAAATATGTGATAAAACATGAAAGTTCAATAAAGGAGAATGTATAGTAAGAATTCAGAGGAAAAGAAATTCTATCTATAGTAACTTTTTGTTGTTGTTCAGTGGTTTAAGTTACATTCACCTTTTTTTGACCCCACTGAGGGTTTTAAGATACTGTAATAATTTGCCATTTCCTTCTCTAGCTCATTTTACAAACAAGGAAACATGACAAAAAGGGTTAAGTGACTTTCCCAACGTCATGCAGCAAATAAGTGTCTGAGACCAGATTTAAACTCAGAAAGACAAAGATGCCCCTGTGGTAACTAGTGTTACAGACAAAAGAGTTGTTGCCATAAACTGACCATGAAAATATGGGTTCAAGACTTTGAATTGCCAAAAGCATAAAGATAGTTTTTAATGTCTTGATTTTATATCAAAAATAAGTGGTCGCCATGGGAAAAATTCCCAAATATTAAATACCCAATTCAGCTGGGTTTTATGGAGATTTTAATTAAGATAAATGAAGGAATTAAGAGAAGGGAGAGAAACAGAGTAAGAGAAAATAATAGGAAAAGGCTAGGGCCTAGGCCTTTCTCTTTAAGAGAGAAACTAAGTCAGTCTTTAATCACTCACCACAAGATTGTCCCAAGCAAAACTCTAGTGTTCAGAGAGACCCTCCAGCTCAGCTCCTCAGCTCAACTAAGTTCAGCCACTGAGAGAACTCACTGAGAGAGCCCAGCTCTCAGTTCCTGACCTCCTTTTAAAGAGAATTTTCTCTTATGTCACCTCCCCTAAATTTTCACATCTACCAATCACAGTAGACATTTTCCACAAGACTGACCATTCTTAATTCACATCTATTTTTCTTTTATTAATCACCTTCTCTGGGTAGACTAAAACTTCACACCTCTTTTGTTAAACTTGCCTTTTGTTTGCTTGACCTTTTAGTGATTAATTTGACCTTCATAGGTACTTAGCACCCTTTTGTATTAGATCTAAAAATAGAACTAGCTTAAGGGCTTGGCCTCACTATAAGTATGGGTTGGGGACTTTTTCATTGTTCAGTAAGGAGTTTCACAATTTTATGTTCCCCTTAAGGTATGCCTAAATATGGGTGGAGTAAGGTTAAGTTCTCAATACATTCCTGATCAAGTACCTCCATTATTTAAATGGGGAATAACCTTAATCAAATGTTCTAAGGTAGAATCTGAGAAATTTTAAGATTCACACTAGCCTAGGGTAATTGGGGTAGAAGTCATGGAAGGGATAACATTTGATCTGGATGGAGGTTGAAACAAAGAGGTAAAAATTGAAGCCCATAAAAATAGGAGACAGAGATAGAGATAGAGAGATAGAGAAGCATAGAGGCAAGCAGAGAAGAAGGCCAAAGTTTGCAGAATCCTGTGACATGGAAAATAGAGGAGAATGTTGCACTAAAAACAAATTCATGGAGAAAAATGGAGAATCAGAATACTCAATGGTCGATAAAGTAAAAGAATTAGTCTAAAAAGAGTTTTCATGGCACAACAGTGTCAGAGATAGGAGAGAAGAGAGTGACAATGAAATAAGAGAAGAGATTGATTGTTAGGTTAGTCAGTAAGGAAGTTATTGAATACCTTGGAGTGATATAGGCAGAAGTCAGATTTCATGGGATTAAAGAATGAAAGGGTGATGAAAAAATGGAAGCCAATTTAAGAAGTCTGCCATGTTTTAAACTGGTCTATAGAGAGTAGTGGGTTGGAGAAACAGAACCAGTAAAACCAAAGTAAAGGCAGGAAGTGGAGGGAAAGAGCAAATCTGGGTACAGTTCAGAATTAGAGTTTAGAGTAACTAAGGCTTAAAACAGGGGGACCAGGAAAGATGTCTTGCATAAAGTGAACCCAAAACCAAAGCTTGAAGAGATTCCAGGAAACAAAGGTAAGCAGGAAGAGCATTTCTGATATGAAAAACAGTCAGTACAAAAGCAATTGATATAGGAGTTGAAATATTATGTGTGGAGAAAAGAAGTCAATGGAAACAAAGAAAATGGAAAGTTTATTGATAGACAGTGTCAGTCTTTGGGGTGAAATTTACAGGTAGGTGACTCTGTAGATTGAATTTTGGACTTGGAGTGAAGACCTGAATTTGAATCCTTCCTCAACTAATTAGTAGATATGTCATGTAACTTCAGACTTAATCTCCTAATCTATAAAATGGGTATGCCATTTAATTTTTTTGTGACTACAAAGTGGGAAAACAACTGTAAAACCCTCTATAAACCTCAAAGCACTATATAATTGCTAATTATTATTATTGTTATTATTTTAGCAAATTGGCATTGTACAGAAGCAATTGGTAAGTGTATGGTGTGTTGGGAAAAGCACTGGTTTTGGAATCAGATGATCTGGATTGATTTGAGGGTCTCAAATTTACAAGTTAAGCAAGTGGCTTACCTCTCAGACATACAGTTTCCTAATCTTTGAAATGGAGATTATAACACTTGTCCCAGTTCCATCACAGGATCATTGTGAGAATACCACATAAATGTGTCCCTTACTTATTTCTGTAGACTGTGACTAGATTTGTATGCAAAAGCTGCTTTGAATTATGCTAAGCTTTCCAGTCAAGTCAGTATAAATTGTGTAATCAGTTTACAAGTCCACCCAAAGCTGACACTTAAAGATTTCCATTTGTGAAATGAGCATTCAAATATGAGCCAGGGGACTGCTTTCCTAGGATACTGAGTAGTATCATATCTCACCAGAATAATATGTGCAAAGCACTTTGGAGTCCCAAACTGGATAAAGCTATATAAATATGATGGATCACACAACTTTTCATTTCTAGGAGAAACGGAAATACCCCCATGCTAAGTCGGCTTCATCTAGACAGTGAGCACTATTAATCTTAGAAGAATGCTCAAAGCCATCAGAAAATGTTTAAAACTTACAAATCTTCTGAAGCTTTCTAATCCCTGAATACAATGCTCTTCAAAATTGGCTGTCTTTAGAACTTTGGCACTGAATTCTTTTTGAAGCAAGTTATGCTTTTCTGGTCTAGTGAACTAAGTCTCATTTTAGTCTTTGGGTGGCATAAGATGGCCCTCAAAATACCTCAAAAGAATATAGCACACACTGCTTAGGAATTGGCCCTAAGGAAGCTTAATTTGCTCATGCTGTAAATCCTATGTAAGATTGTGTAATTCATATTTCCTGTAGGCATTCTGAACCGTGCTATGAAAATTGGATAGGTCAACAATTGGTGCAATTGCCTAGTAGAACAATAGAAACCTGAACAATATCTTTGAGGGAGAATGGGGGAAAGTATCTAAATAAACCAATGTGACAACACAGGGAGCACTCTGGATGAGTTAAAGATTAAAGTTAAACAAAAGTTGAAAAAAGGATGATCAAAGGTAAAGCAAGAGTGCATAGGCTTTGTAAGAAGAGTGTCAGGAAGGTTACCACCCAGGAGAAGCTGAGGCTTATGGGAAAATCTCTAAAAAGAGACCAAAAGGGAGACTTTTAGATACTTTAAAAGGAAGAAAAAATGAATAAAGTTGGAATGGGGCAACTGCATAAGGCAGATGGTTTAATGCTAATACAGGAGGGTAGAAGGTAGCCAGGCCAGCTTTATCAAGAACAGGAGCTAGCCCTGAAATATATTATTTCCTTTAATTTTGAGATTACTTAGCTGATAGAACAAGGGAAAGCAGATTATTTTCCTTAGATTTTAGAAAAGTATTGAGAATGATTTTTGAGGGTATTCTTGTAGAAATTGTGGAGAGATGTGAACCACACAATTAGGGAACTGTCCAAATGGCCAGACTAAGTGTAGTCATTAATGATTTGATGTCAACTAGGGAAAATGTCTTTTGTAGTATCCCAGAGATCTGGAATTGTCCTTGCATTATTTAATATTTTTATTGATGACTCAAAGAAGGGAATCAATAGCCTTCTATTCAAATTTGGAAACAACACAAGGCTAGGAAAGATAACTAAAACATAAAGCATGGAAGATTTAAGATTCAAGATCTTGAGAAGCTCAAACTTTGGGCTGAATCAAATAAGGCACTGCAAGCTGCATAGCCCCTCAGTGGAGGCTTTCAAGTCAAGTGAGGATGACTACTTGTCAGGTTTGTGGTAGTGAGCATTTTTGTTCAAATGACTAGATGGCCTCTAGGGCCCCCTTCAAATCAGGAAATACTGTGATTCTGGGAACTTCTAATTTAGTTTCATTTTGTCCAGCTAAGAGAAGGACACTTAAACCAGTAAGGATAAAATAAAATGCCAAAAGGGAATTGCAGTCCCAGATAGGTAAGTGTTTATGGAGTAGCTGGCTGTTTTAAATGAGTCCCAAGTGCTCTGGCCCAGATGAATTACATCCTGGAGTAATGAAACAGCTTCCAGATGTGATCTGAGAGACATCCATAGAGTCTGAATGGAAAATGGGTGAAGGTACAGAAGACTGAATAAATCTAGGCAAATGTTGGGCTGGTTTTCAAAAGGTGGGAAATGACTTATAAAATCTAAACACTGGTGAACTTGATAATAGTACTTGGGAAACATTCTATATTTGATTATTAGGATGAGGATTTTTGAGCAATTAGAAAAGAATACTGTGAATGCTGGGTTGTAGTATAACAGAGAGGGCATGTTACTTGGGCAGTGAGAGACTTGGCATTTTCTCAAATGAGTTATTTGGGTTGTTTTGTTTTGGTTTGTTTTGGTTTTTGCCATTTGGCAGGTCACAAGTCCATTAAACTTTACAAATAAAATGAGGAGGTTAGACCAGATGAATTCTAAGGACCCTTTCAGTTCTAACATTTTATAATTCACTTGGGACCAATATTAGTTCCCCAACAAAGGATACCAAACTATCCATATTAAGGGGTTAGGGGTAGGGGTTTGGGAGATGAGTATGATTGGGTTGCTACATCAAAGGAATGTCATTGATTCATTGTATCTGGCCTTCAGCAAAGGCCTTGGAAAAGTTTCTCTTGATATATTTATAGATAAGGTCTTTAAATGTTAGAGTTACAGAATAGTGCCATTAAGAGATTTTAAAGCTATTTGAGCAATCATTTAAATGGGGTTAAATAATGGCTCTCTGTCCACCTAATAGAATTGTTATAGGGTTATATCCTTCACCTACCCATTTTTACATTTTCATAAATGTCTTGGATGAAGAAATAAAAGTACAACTTATCGGGTTTGGAGATGACAAAAAATTGGGAGGGAAATATGATATGATGGGCAACAGAATTTTTTTGGTATGTATTTTCTTTTCAACATAACTAATATGAAAATATATTTTGTATGACTTTACTTGTAAAATCAATTTCATATTGCTTGCCTTCTCAAAGGTTGGAGACAGGGCAGGAGAGAGGGAGAGAATTTGCAATTCAAAAAAAATTTAAATGAATGTGAAATTTTCTACATGTCATTGGGAAGTGTTTAATGAAATAAAAAAATTTAAATAAAAAAATTTAAATGAAAAAAGGTGGCCTTTTAAGCATCGTCCTGCTTTAAATGTATGATCCTAAATGATGTAGCACTAGCATTTATTAATCTCTACTAGTCTTTTTAAAAATTTGTGTCATTTTTGAGGACATGCAACATTTGACTTGGTCATGAGCATAGGTGCCTGGGATAAGCCACATATTATATCTTTCAGTGGTAAAGGGAAATATCCAAATGATTATCTGAATGCCAAGGAAGGGATTTATCAAATGGACAGTCATATATGTTTTCCTTCACTAGAGAGGGCTAGTACAATCAGAACTTGTCGTGCTACTCACAGGTGTGGAAGTACCTGAGGAAAAAATAAACCCTTGAATTCCCTTAATCTTAAACCTCTACCTCATCAATATGGGCTACATAAAACAAGTCAGGAGATTCTTTATTCATCTCATTATTTCATTGGATTAGGAGAACTGTTATGAAGTATAAAAAAGCCATTTTATTAATGGATGGATGAATATAATGAAGGCAAAAGGGAAATGATAACTATCTCTAATGAGTTGAAGGGCAATTGTGTTGAAAAAGCAAATGAAGATCAATAAGTTTTAAGTAAATTTCTTTCAAAAGTAGAGATATCTAATAATGAAATGGGATAGAACATTGAGTAGGGGTACAGGGAGTATGGTCAAATAAACTAGGGTGAGGTATTAAAACAAAGTCTAGATGATTATCTATCAAAGATACTGCTGAAACAAAACTTCTAGGAAAATTGGGCAATATTATGACAGAAATTATGTATTATATTAACACCTTATGCTATATACTAAAATAAAATTAAAGTGGAAACATGATTTAGAAATGAAGGGTGCCTACCACGAACAAATTAGGGCAGCACAAAATAATTTACCTGTTATGCTTATGGATAAGGAAAGAATTTATGACCAAATAAGATATAGAGAATGTCAAGATATATAAAATAGATAACTGACTACATTAAAGAGTTTTTGCACCAATAAAACCAATGCAACCAAAAAGGGAAAGAAACTGAGAAAAGTTTTCTAGCAAGTGTTTCTGACAAAGGCCTTATTTCTCAAATATATGGAGAAATGAGCCAAATTTATAAGAATACAAGACATTCCCTAGTTGACAAATAGTCAAAGGCAGTGAATTCTTAGAGGAAGAAATTAAAACTATCTATAGTCATTTGGAAAAAAAAAGCTCCAAATCACTATTAATTAGAGACATACAAATTAAAACAACTCTGAAGTTCTTCACAACTATAAGATTGGCTAATATGACCAAAAAAGGAAAATGATAACTATTGAAGGGGATATGGAAAAATCAGGTCACTAATACACTGTGGGCCTGAGAATTGATACAACCATTCTGGAAAGCAATATGCAAGTATACCCAAAGGGCCACTAAACTGTGAATACCCTTTGACACAGAACTATCACTACTAAGTCTGTATCCCAATGAAATTTTTTAAAAGCACCTACTTGTACAAAGATATTTATAGTAGATCTTTTTGTGATGACAAAGAACCCACAACTGGGGAATGACTGAATAAGTTGTGGCATATAATTGTGATAGAACACTATTGTGCCATAAGAAATGATGAATATGATGGTCACTAAAAAGCTGGAACAACTTAAATGAAGTGATGTAAAGTAAAGGGAGCAAAAGCAGAACATTGTACACAGTAACAGTAATAATGTATTATAACCAACTGTGAATGAATTACCAATTATCAATAATACAAGGATCCAAGAGTACTCCAAGGCGCTCATGATGGAAAAGGTCTATCCACCACCAATGAAGGAATTAATAGAGTATGAATGCAGATTGAAGCATACCATTTTCCCCTTTGTTTTCTTCAATAATTTTTCTCTAATGTAAGTAATATTTGTCTTCTTTTATAATATCATGAATGTGGAAATACATATTGTATGACAACACATATACAACCTATAATTTCATTCACTGAATGAAAAAGCATTTATTAAGTATTTATTATCCATAAGCACTGTGATAATGTTGGGAATACAAATAGAAAAAAAAACAGCCCCTGCTCTCAAGGAACTCAAATTCTAAATGAGGAAGAAAACACATGAAGAAGAGTTCCATTGAAAAATGGATGTAAAGGCCTTCTGGTACTTAGGGTCTTATAGCAGAGTAGATGGCAAGACAGAGGGATCCTTAGGGTGCATTGGAAGGTCATATGGCATTGGCTGGGGCTCTGAAGTATGTAGTATCAAAGTATTTGGGAAAGACATATAGATATTCTTATATGTACAGTATATCAGATTCTGTCCCCTTCTTTGAAGGAAAGGGTAGATTTCAATTTCCAATATTCCCAAAGCGGAGGCAATGGCAAGCTTTTAAAGTGAAAATTAAACTAATGGCCTATAGTATTTTATTAAGACAAATTACCCCCCAAAGACCACAAAGAATCCTGAAGCCATGAAACTAGAATTTGAGATAGATTGTAAGTAATCAAGAATCAGCTTTATGCCAACTAATAGCTATTTTCAAAATGGAACTTCTTACAACCACCTTTCTCTATTGCCTCATTAGTGACTTGAGTTGGTCTGGGGAATTGAAGTTTTTTAAAGAACTGTATGAAATCTTTGAACTGTCCAATATTGGCAGCACCACTGCTCTGAAATATTTGGACCATGGAAGAGTCCCCATTGTTCCTCAGAGAGCAGGCACGAATTCTGGTGCCCTGGCTAGCATCCAATTCAGGTAATTGCATTCTCTCTACTTTCAATTCCCTCTAGCAATTTCAGTTAGATGTAGTAAATATTCTTTCTTTCTAGTTCACATTGGAAACAGCTATTGCAGTGCTGGCAAGAGGTGTTATATGGATACAATAGTTCAATGAAGAGATAAATGGTACTTATTATCATCATTATTATTATTTCTTTCTGTTGCTCCAAATATCCCTGTGAAATAGCTAAGAGCCAAGGATTATTAGATTCATTCAAAAGAAAGGAAACTTATACTCACTTGTTCCTAGACAATTTATCAGGCAAGCCTCCAGGCCAAGATTAGATTCTGGATTCAAAAAAGACAAACACATCATAATCTTGCCATGTGGGCATCTATCTCCATCATAAAGAATGGAATGTGTTAAATGCTTCCAAAGGAGATATCCATTTAAGTAAAAGTTGTGAAAGTGCATCCCATCTATCATCTATTTGGTCATATTGGCACAAAACTGAAGAACTTTTAAATTAAATCACCTATTGCTATAACTGTCAGGTTAGAACTTGGGTCAATTAGTCACTTACCAATAGTTTTCACTGGATTCTTCTCTTTCAAGATATGTAAAGAATTTTTTTAGTTGATAAAATTAAGTAAGATTTATAGTTTCCCCAGTTTCTATTTCATTAATTGAATTCCATTTCTGTGCCAATTGTTTGAATTCAAATTTTATTAAGGGTCTTAATCATGCATATGAAGATTTTTCCACATTAGACTTCAGCTTTGGATTGGCTGATTAACACTACCAGCTTTAGTGAGTGTTTCTCTGGTTATACAAACATACTTGGAAAGTTTCCTTATGCCACTTCTTCTGACCAGCATGAGAATACTTACTTAGTGCAAATCCTCCATAAGATATTTTTTTGGTTATTGTACTTGACATTTGGGTTACTTGGCCAGCCCATCAGAGTTGCACTCTGCAATAGTTTGAATTCTTAGCCGGTTAGCTCTAGAGAAGACCTTAGTATCTGGTATCTCATCCTTCCAGTTAATCTTCATAATCTTCCTGGGATAATTCAAATGGAGGTGGAATTCACTTTCCTGGAATGGTGCTAATAAATTATCAAGGTTTCACAGGCATACAGCGATGAAGTCAGTACAATGGCTGTGTAGATGGTATATAGCCCTATACCTCTTTTTTTCCTACACTTTATTTCAAGGACTCCTAAACTCTGAGATAGCTCTGGCAGTGAAATTTTCATATTATCTTTGAAGAGCTTTAGTATCAACTTTGAGACATAGGAAATGCTGACCTAGTATGGCATTCCCACATCAAAAAAGGTACTGAACTCCATAAGAACAGCAGAATCACAGAAGAACAAAGTAGGGGGGCAGAGTCAAGATGGCGGCACAGAAGCAGCAAAAAAGTTCAGACCTCTGAAAACTCTTCCTTACCAATTACAAACTAAATGTTCCTAGGGGACTGAAAATCAAATCTAACAACAAGACAGAGACAAGGAACCCTCCTGCTGGACTCAATAAAAAAGGTATGCCCCCCCAAAAGCCAGAATTTGAGAACACTTGGGTTTAAGGGGAAGGCAGAAGGAAGGTACCAGGACCCCACCCCCCACCCGACCTAGAGCACTAAGCCTCCAGCAGCAGCAAGAACCTCTGGGCGGGCAAAGACACTAGTCTGGAGGGAATACCATGCAGGCAGGGCTGTGCCAGGCTCAGAGCATCAAACACAGGTGGTGGGGAAGGAACTGGAGAGGGAGCGCAGAGCAAGCAGCCTGTTCACAGCAGCAGAAACCCTCCATATTACTCTGGCCTTCCAGGAGGTTTTGGTCTCAGAGTACATCCAGCCCAACCCAGCTGAACTTAATCCCATCAAAAGTCTTCAGAGGTCAGGGAAGCCCAAGCTCCAATAGCCCTCCATCACAGACTGCTGGACTTTAATCCAATCAAAAGCCTCCAGAAGACAGGGAAGCTCAAACTCCAAAACCCCTACCCCACAGACTACACTGAGAGATCTCCTGGCAAAGCTCCAAGAGGGGAGCCTGTCAGAAGACCCCAAAACCCAAAAAAAAAATGAGAGGAGCAAGAGCACAGACAAATATGGGGAATAAAGAAGGGTTAAATTTGAGCAAACAACAGAAAAAGAAAAAAAGAAATTACAATAAACATCTATTCAGGCAAAAAACAAAGAGCAAACAGAATAGAAGAGGAGGGATCATCAAAAAATAAACAGAAATCCCAGCGAATTGGATGAAGGCTTTGGAAGAATTCAAAATGCAATTCAAAATGCAATCAAGATAGGCTGAAGACAATTGGGAAAAGAACTTAAAAACTAAGGTAAGTCATCTGGAAACAGAAAACAGTGTCTTGAAAGCCAAAATCAACCGGCTTGAAAATGAGGCAAAGGAGATGAAAGACAAGGCAAAGAAGATGAAAAATGAGGCAAAGGAGATAAGAGATGAGGTAAAGAGAATGAAAGATGACTTCCAAAGAAAATCAGACCAGAAGGAGAAGGATGACCAAAATGCCAGGGATGAAATCCAGTCTTTAAGAAACAGAATACGACAACTAGAATTGAGTGACCACACAAGACAGCAGGACACTATAAACAAAACCAAAAGAATGAAAAAATTGAGGGAAATATGAAGTATCTCATTCAAAAAACATAAGATTTAGAAAATTGTTTAAGGAGAGAAAATTTAAGAATCATTGGTCCACCAGAAGACCATAAAAAAAGAAAAGGCCTGGACATAATACTACAGGAAATTATCCAAGAAAAATGCCCTGATATTCTAGAACAAGAGGGAAAAGTGGATATTTAAAGAATCCACAGATCACCTCCTGTATGTAATCCCCAACTGACAACACCCAGGAATGTTATAGCCAAATTCAATAAGTATCAGATCAAGGAAAAAATATTACATACTGCCAAGAAGAAGTCACTCAGATACCATGGAACCACAGTGAGGATAACACAGGATCTGGCAGCATCCACAATGAGGAACTGAAATGCATGGAATATGATATTCTGGAAAGCAAGGGAACTAGGTCTACAACCAAGAATCAACTACCCAGCAAAACTGACTATAGTCTTACAGGGGAAATTATGGTCATTCAACAAAATAGAAGAATTCCAAGAATTTGTAAAGAAAAGACCAGACCTGAAGAGAAAATTTGATGCCCAACCACAGAACTCAAGAGAATCAGCAAAAGGTAATTTAAAAGGAGGGAAAAAAGAAAAACAAAACAAAAAAAACTTTTTTAAGAGACTCAGTAAGTTAAAATGCTATGTATTCCTATAAGAAAAGAGGTCATTGGTAACTCTTAAAAATTGTTATTATCACCTGTTAGATTTAAAATGGTTGAAGGCCTTAAACTGTAACAGTTAAAAGAGTGATGTTGTAAACTGTAGTGATTAAAATAGTGGAAGATATAAATTGTGATATATATATAAGAGAGGGTAAGTAAATTTGACCTCAGAAATATGTTTCACTACAGTGTCTTGGTTTTTAAATCAAATATAAGGTGGTTGCCAGGGAAATATTCCCAATTATTCAAATACCCAAGTCAACTGGGTTTATAGAGATTTTAATTAATACAAATATGAAATTAAAGAAAAGAGAGAGAGAAAAAGGAAATAAGTATGAAGGGCCTTAAGCCAACATGGCCTAGACTTGAGTCTTAAGAGAGAGAGATCAGTCAGTCAGTCTTTTAACACTCACCACAAGGTCTATCTAAGCAAGGATTCTAGTGACACCAGGCCAGCTCCATCTCAGCTGACTTCACCAGAGAGAATTCCAGCCAGAGTCCTCCTTAAAGAGCCTTCCAGCCAGAGACTGTTCCAAAGGGCCTCTCTCCAGAGCCTCCAGAGGGACAGAGTCCCCTCAGAGGAGCTCCAGCGAGATCTCCTTAGAGATTGTCCTCCAAGAGCTTCCCTTCTCCAGAGCCTCTCTCAAGAGATTCTTCCCAAGCGATCCTCATCAGAGATCCTCCAAAAGGATGTTTTCTCAAGAGATTCTGCTTTTTCTTATATAGGGGTTTTTCTCCTTTGTCACCTCCCCTAATTCCTTACATCTACCAATCACTGTAGATGTTTTCCAAAGGACTGCCCATCTGAATTCCTGCTAAGTCGACTAATCTCCTCAGTAAGTCTGAACCAGAAAAAATACTGCTGTGTCGACTAATCTCCTCAGCAAATCTGAACCAGTGAAAACACAGCTGAGTCAACTAATCTCATTAAGAGAAAACTTGCCCTACCCTTTTAGGTACCTAGAATCTCATTGTATCAATTTTAAAAAACAGTCATGGCTCAAAGAACTCCTTGCTATATTATAAGCATGGGTCCATGGAACATGATCTTCAGAAAGGCAAGAGAGCTGGGTCTCCAACCAAGAATCAGCTACCCAGCAAAACTGACTATATACTTCCAAGGGAAAGTATGGGCATTCAACAAAATAGAATACTTCCAACTCTTTGCAAAGAAAAGACCAGAGCTCTGTGGAAAGTTTGATACCGAAAATCAAAGAGCAAGGAATACCTGAAAAAGTAAATATTAAGGAAAGGGGAAAGATGTTATCTTCTTCTTTTACTCAAACTCTCTTCTATAAGGACTACATTTATATCAATCTATGTATACTAATATGTGGGGAAGATGTAATGTATAAATAGGGGGTAAAGAAAGACCAAATAGAATAATCGTTCTCACACAAAGATTCACATGGGAAGGGGAGGGGAAGAAAACTCCTATAAGAAGGAGAGGAAGAGAGGGGTTGTTTGTTTTTTTTACTTAAACCTCAATCTCAGGGAAATCAATTCTGAGAGGAAAAACATCCAGATCCATTGGGATCTTGAATTCTATCTTACCCAACAAGGGTAGGGAGAAGGGAAAACTAAGGGGGGGGGAGGGGGAGACGGAGAACAAAAAGGGAGGGAAAGAGAGGAGGCAGGCGGAGGGAAGAAAAAGGGAGGGACTAAAAAGGGAAACATCAAGGGAGGGGACAAGGGGGACTGATTCAAAGTAAATCACTGGACTAAAAGGTAGAGCCAAAGAAGAAAAGGTTAGAATTAGGGAAGGCTATCAAAATGCCAGGGAGTCCACAAATGACAATCATAACTTTGAATGTGAATGGGATGAACTCACCCATAAAAAATAGACAAATAGCAGAATGGATTAGAATCCAAAACCCTACCATATGTTGTCTTCAAGAAACACACATGAGGCGGGTTGACATCCACAAGGTCAGAATTAAAGGATGGAGTAAGACCTTCTGGGCCTCAACTGATAGAAAGAAGGCAGGAGTGGTAATCATGATATCTGATAAAGCCAATGCAAAAATAGACCTGCTCAAAAGGGATAGGGAAGGTAATTATATTTTGTTAAAAGGGACTCTAGACAATGAGGAAATATCATTAATCAACATGTATGCACCAAATAATATAGCACCCAAATTTCTAATGGAGAAACTAGGAGAATTGAAGGAAGAAATAGACAATAAAATCATACTAGTGGGAGACTTAAACCAACCATTATCAAATTTAGATAAATCAGATCAAAAAATAAATAAGAAAGAGGTAAAAGAAGTGAAGGAAATCTTAAAAAAAATTAGAATTAATAGACATATGGAGAAAAATAAATAGGGATAAAAAGGAATACACCTTCTTCTCAGCACCACATGGCACATTCACAAAAATTGACCATACATTAGGTCACAGAAACATAGCACACAAATGCAAAAAAGCAGAAATAATGAATACAGCCTTCTCAGATCACAAGGCAATAAAAATAATGATTAGTAATGGTACATGGAAAACCAAATCTAAAACCAATTGGAAATTAAACAATATGATACTCCAAAACCGTTTACTTAAAGAAGAAATCATAGAAACAATTAATAATTTCATCGAGGAAAATGACAATGGTGAAACATCCTTTCAAACCTTTTGGGATGCAGCCAAAGCGGTAATCAGAGGTAAATTCTTATCCCTGAATGCTTATATTAACAAACAAGGGAGAGCAGAGATCAATCAATTGGAAATGCAAATGAAAAAACTCGAAAGCGATCAAATTAAAAACCCCCAGCAGAAAACCAAACTAGAAATCCTAAAAATTAAGGGAGAAATTAATAAAATCGAAAGTGATAGAACTATTGATTTAATAAATAAGACAAGAAGCTGGTACTTTGAAAAAACAAACAAAATAGACAAAGTACTGGTCAATCTAATTAAAAAAAGGAAGGAAGAAAAGCAAATTAACAGCATTAAAGATGAAAAGGGGGACAGCACCTCCAATGAAGAGGAAATTAAGGCAATCATTAGAAATTACTTTGCCCAATTATATGGCAATAAATACACCAATTTAGGAGAAATGGATGAATATATACAAAAATACAAACTGCCTAGACTAACAGAAGAGGAAATAGAATTCTTAAATAATCCCATATCAGAAATGGAAATCCAACAAGCCATCAAAGAACTTCCTAAGAAAAAATCCCCAGGGCCTGATGGATTCACCTGTGAATTCTATCAAACATTCAGAGAACAGTTAATCCCAATACTATACAAACTATTTGACATAATAAGCAAAGAGGGAGTTCTACCAAACTCCTTTTACGACACAAACATGGTACTGATTCCAAAACCAGGCAGGTCAAAAACAGAGAAAGAAAACTATAGGCCAATCTCCCTAATGAATATAGATGCAAAAATCTTAAATAGGATACTAACAAAAAGACTCCAGCAAGTGATCAGAAGGATCATTCACCATGATCAAGTAGGATTCATACCAGGGATGCAGGGCTGGTTCAACATTAGGAAAACCATCCACATAATTGACCACATCAACAAGCAAACTAGCAAGAACCACATGATTATCTCAATAGATGCAGAAAAAGCCTTTGATAAAATACAACACCCATTCCTATTAAAAACACTAGAAAGCATAGGAATAGAAGGGTCATTCCTAAAAATAATAAACAGTATATATCTAAAACCAACAGCTAATATCATCTGCAATGGGGATAAACTAGATGCATTCCCAATAAGATCAGGAGTGAAACAAGGATGCCCATTATCACCTCTACTATTTGACATTGTACTAGAAACACTAGCAGTAGCAATTAGAGAAGATAAAGGAATTGAAGGCATCAAAATAGGCAAGGAGGAGACCAAGTTATCACTCTTTGCGGATGACATGATGGTCTACTTAAAGAATCCTAGAGATTCAACCAAAAACCTAATTGAAATAATCAACAACTTTAGCAAAGTTGCAGGATACAAAATAAACTCACATAAATCATTAGCTTTTCTATATATCTCCAACACAGCTCAGCAGCAAGAACTAGAAAGAGCAATCCCATTCAAAATCACCTTAGATAAAATAAAATACCTAGGAATCTACCTCCCAAGACAAACACAGGAACTATATGAACACAACTACAAAACACTCGCCACTCAACTAAAACTAGACTTGAGCAAATGGAAAAACATTAACTGCTCATGGATAGGACGAGCCAATATAATAAAAATGACCATCCTACCCAAACTTATTTATCTATTTAGTGCCATACCCATTGAACTACCAAAATACTTCTTCACTGATGTAGAAAAAACCATAACAAAGTTCATTTGGAAGAACAAAAGATCAAGGATATCCAGGGAAATAATGAAAAAAAACACATATGATGGGGGCCTTGCAGTCCCTGACCTAAAACTATATTACAAAGCAGCAGTCATCAAAACAATTTGGTACTGGCTAAGAAACAGAAAGGAAGATCAGTGGAATAGACTGGGGGAAAGCGACCTCAGCAAGACAGTATACGATAAACCCAAAGATCCCAGCTTTTGGGACAAAAATCCACTATTCGATAAAAACTGTTGGGAAAATTGGAAGACAGTGTGGGAGAGACTAGGAATAGATCAACACCTCACACCCTACACCAAGATAAATTCAAAATGGGTGAGTGACTTAAACATAAAGAAGGAAACCATAAGTAAATTGGGTAAACACAGAATAGTATACATGTCAGACCTTTGGGAGGGGAAAGGCTTTAAAACCAAGCAAGATATAGAAAGAATCACAAAATGTAAAATAAATAATTTTGACTACATCAAACTAAAAAGCTTTTGTACAAACAAAACCAATGTAACTAAAATCAGAAGGGAAACAACAAATTGGGAAAAAATCTTCATAGAAACCTCTGACAAAGGTTTAATTACTCATATTTATAATGAGCTAAATCAATTGTACAAAAAATCAAGCCATTCTCCAATTGATAAATGGGCAAGGGAAATGGATAGGCAGTTCTCAGATAAAGAAATCAAAACTATTAACAAGCACATGAAGAAGTGTTCTAAATCTCTTATAATCAGAGAGATGCAAATCAAAACAACTCTGAGGTATCACCTCACACCTAGCAGATTGGCTAACATAACAGCAAAGGAAAGTAATGAATGCTGGAGGGGATGTGGCAAAGTAGGGACATTAATTCATTGCTGGTGGAGCTGTGAACTGATCCAACCATTCTGGAGGGCAATTTGGAACTATGCCCAAAGGGCGACAAAAGAATATCTACCCTTTGACCCAGCCATAGCACTGCTGGGTCTGTACCCCAAAGAGATAATGGACACAAAGACTTGTACAAAAATATTCATAGCTGCGCTCTTTGTGGTGGCCAAAAACTGGAAAACGAGGGGATGCCCATCAATTGGGGAATGGCTAAACAAACTGTGGTATATGTTGGTGATGGAATACTATTGTGCTAAAAGGAATAATAAAGTGGAGGAGTTCCATGGAGACTGGAACAACCTCCAGGAAGTGATGCAGAGCGAGAGGAGCAGAACCAGGAGAACATTGTACACAGAGACTAATACACTGTGGTATAATCGAACGTAATGGACTTCTCCATTAGTGGCGGTGAAATGTCCCTGAACAAATTGCAGGGATCCAGGAGAAAAAAAAAACACCATTCATAAGCAAAGGATAAACTATGGGAGTGGAAACACCGAGGAAAAGCAACTGCCTGAATACAGAGGTTGAGGGGACATGACAGAGGAGAGACTCTAAATGAACACTCTAATGTAAATACTATCAACAAAGCAATGGGTTCAAATCAAGAAAATATCTAATGCCCAATGGACTTACGCGTCGGCTATGGGGGGTTGGGGGGAGGAAAAGAAAATGATCTATGTCTTTAACAAATAATGCTTGGAAATGATCAAATAAAATATAATTTTAAAAAAAGAAAAAAAGAAAAAAAAGCATGGGTCCAAGTACTTTCATTGTTTAGCAAGGATTTTTCTCCCCTAAAGCAGTCTTAAGTACGGGTGGAGTAGAGGTCCTCCCATTTCTGATCCTGGTGAGTTCTCACATCAAAATGGGAAATGTTTTCCCAGTAGGGAATTTGTTCCAATGGAGGATTCCTCAATGTGGAAATTTTTAACATTCACAAGTCTGAGAAATTTCAAGATTTACACACCTGGGCAGCTAGAAGAATTACACTTAGAGGGAACAGTGACAAACTGTATAGGATGAAATGACAAGATATAAATAGGTATATAGATATATGTATGCATAAATACATATATGTGTGTGTGTATATACAATCAGAGCTATAAAAAGAGGATAATACAAAAAGAAATGGGAAAAGTAACAAAAGGGGGTAAATTTATATGTCACAAAGAAGCTCATGGCAGGAGAGGGGAGAATATCAATACACTGGAAGGGTAAAGAGGTTGGATATAGGAAATACTCAAATCTTACATGCATTGAAATTGACCCAAAGAGGAAAGAACAATCTCATCCATTGAGGCAGAGAATAGATTTGCACCGTATATGGGAGTAGAAGCATAACAAATGGACTTGTAGGTTGGGAAGCAAGTACAAAGGAGAGAGAGGATCG
Organism: Monodelphis domestica; assembly: GCF_027887165.1. Taxonomy (NCBI): domain Eukaryota; kingdom Metazoa; phylum Chordata; class Mammalia; order Didelphimorphia; family Didelphidae; genus Monodelphis; species Monodelphis domestica. The sequence goes on from NC_077228.1 coordinate 355,493,502, forward strand.
GGGGCGTAGTTTTAAAAAGACTGCAAAGAAAATAAGGGGGGAATAAGAAGGGAGTGGGATAGAAAGGGAAGTAAAATAAGGGTGGGAAATAGGGGGACCAATTTAAAACAAACACTGGTGTAGAAGGAAATAGTGAAAGAAGAAAAGGCAGGACTAGGAATAGAAATCAAACTGTTGGGAAATAAAAAGCTAGTAATCAACTCTGAATGTGAATGGAATGAACTCACCCATAAAACACAAGGGAATATCAGAGTGGGTTAGAATCCAAAACCCTACCATAGACAGCCTACAAGAAACACACATGAGGAAGGTAGACATGCATAGGGTGAAAGTAAGAGGATGGAGCCAAATCTATTGGGCATCAACTGATAAAAAGAAGCCAGGGGTCATAATCATGATATCTGACAAAGCCAAAGTAAAAATAAATCTACTTAAAAGATATAGGGAAGGTAATTATATCCTGATAAAAGGCAGTATAGACAATGAGGAAATATCCATACTCAACATGTATGCACCAAATGGCATATCATCCAAATTTCTAAAGGAGAAATGAGTGGTGCTCAAGGATGAAATAGATAGAAAAACTATACTAGTGGGAGACCTGAACCTTCCTCTATATGAACTAGATAAATCAAACCAAAAAACAAATAAGAAAGAAATAAGAGAAGTGAATGAAATCTTAGAAAAATTAGAGTTAGTAGATATGTGGAGAAAAATAAATAGGGACAAAAAGGAATACACCTTCTTTTCAGTAGCACATGGTACATTCACAAAAATTGACCATATATTAGGGCATAAAAACATTGCAAACAAGTGCAAAAAAAGAGAAATAATAAATGCAACCTTCCCAGATAACAATGCAATGAAAATAATAATTAGTAAAGGTACATGGAGAGGTAAATCAAAAATTAATTGGAAATTAAACAATTCAATTCTCCAAAAGCTGTTAGTTAAAGAACAAATCATAGAAACAATTAATAATTTCATTGAAGAAAATGACAATGATGAGACATCCTTTCAAAACCTATGGGATGCAGTCAAAGCAGTACTCAGGAGGAAATTTATATCCTTTAGTTCATATATTAACAAATTAGGGAGGGCAGAAGTCAATGAATTGGGCATGCAAATTAAAAAACTAGAAAGTCAACTAATTAAAAATCCTCAGTTGAAGACTAAATTAGAGATCCTAAAAATCAAATAGAAATTAATAAAATTGAAAGTCAAAGAACTATTGATTTAATAAATAAGACTAGAAGCTGGTATTTTGAAAAAACAAATAAAATAGACAAAGTACTGGTCAGTCTAATTTAAAAAAGGAAAGGAGAAAACCAAATTGACAGTATCCAAGATGAAAAGGGAGATCTCACCTCTAATGTAGAGGAAATTAAGGCAATCCTTAAAAACTATTATGCCCAACTATATGGCAACAAATATGGCAATCTAGGTGATATGGATGAATGCTTACAAAAATATAAATTGCCTAGACTAACAGAAGAATAAATAGATTACCTAAACAATTACATATCAGAAAAAGAAATTGAATAAGCCATCAAAGAAAAAATCCCCAGGTCCAGATGGATTTACAAACAAATTCTATCAAACATTCAAAGAACAACTAATTCCAATATTATACAAACTATTTCACAGAATAAGCAAAGAAGGAGTTCTACCAAATTCATTTTACGACACAAATAAGGTACTAATCCCAAAGCCAGGCAGGTCAAAAACAGAGAACGAAAACTATAGACCAATCTCCTTAATGAATATAAATGCAAAAATCTTAAATAGGATACTAGCAAAAAGACTCCAGCAAGTCATCACAAGGGTTATTCACTATGACTGGGTAAGATTCATACCAGGAATGCAAGGATGGTTCAATATTAGGAAAGCCATCCACATAATTGACCATATTAACAAGCAAACTGACAAAAATCACATGATTAACTCAATAGATTCAGAAAAAGCCTTTGATAAAATATAATACCTATTCCTATTGAAAACACTAGAAAGTACAGGAATAGAAGGGCCTTTCCTAAAAATAATAAACAGTATATATCTAAAACCATCAGCAAACATCATCTGCAATGGGGATAAACTAGAAGCCTTTCCAATAAGATCAGGAGTGAAACAAGTATGCCCATTATCACCACTATCCTTTAACATTGTACTAGAAACACTAGCAGTAGCAATTAGAGGAGAAAAGGAAATTTAAGGTATTCAAATTGGCAATGAGGAGACCAAACTATCACTCTTTGCCGGTGATATAATGGTCTACTTAAAGAATCCTAGAGAATCAACTGAAAAGCTAGTCGAAATAATCAACAACTTTAGCAAGGTTGCAGGATACAAAATAAACCCGCATAAGTCATCAGTATTTCTATACATCTCCAACCCATTTCAGCAGCAAGAATTAGAACAAGAAATTCCATTGACAATTACCCTAGACAATATAAAATACTTAGGAATCTTTCTGCCCAGACAAACACAGGGACTATATGAACACAACTATAAAACACTCTCCACACAATTAAAATGAGATCTAAACAATTGGAGGAACATTGATTGCTCATGGGTAGGAGAGCTAACATAATAAAAATGACAATCCTGCACAAATTAATTTACTTATTTAGTGCCATACCCATTGAACTACCAAAAAACTTTTTTTACCGAATCAGAAAAAACCATAACAAAATTCATTTGGAAGAACAAAAGATCAAGTATATCCAGGGAAATCATGGAAAAAATGCAAAGGAAGGAGGACTTGCAGTCCCAGATTTCAAACTATAATGTAAAGCAGTGATCATCAAAACAATATGGTACTGGCTAAGAGACAGAAAGGAGAATCAGTGGAATAGACTTTGGGTAAATGACCTCAGCAAAACAGTCTATGATAAGCCCAAAGATCCCAATTTTGGGGACCAAAACCCACTATTTAATAAAAACTGCTGGGAAAATTGGAAGATAGTATGGGAGAAATTAGATTTGGATCAACATCTCACACCTTATACCAAGATAAACTCAGAATGGGTGAATGACCTGAATAAAAAGAAGGAGACTATAAGCAAATTAGGCAAACACAGAATTGCATACTTGTTAGATCTTTGGGAAAGGAAATACTTTAAAACCAAGCAAGAGCTAGAAAAAAATCACAAAATGTAAAATCAATAATTTTAATTACATCAAATTAAAAAGGTTTTGTACAAACAAAACTAATACATCCAAAATTAGAAGGGAAGCAACAAATTGGGAAACAATCTTCATTACAAAAACCTCTGACAAAGGTCTATTTACTCAAATTTATAAAGAACTAAACCAATTGTACAAAAAATCAAGCCATTCTCTAATTGAAAAATGGGCAAGGGACATGAATAGGTAATTTACAGTTAAAGAGATCAAAACTATTAATAAGCACATGAAAATGTGTTCTAAATCTCTTATAATCAGAGAAATGCAAATCAAAACAACTCTGAGGTATCAACTCACACCTAGCAGATTGGCTAACATAACAGCAAAGGAAAGTAATGAATGCTGGAGGGGATGTGGCAAAGTCAGGACATTAATGTATTGCTGGTGGAGTTGTGAATTGATCCAACCATTCTGGAGGGCAATTTGGAACTATGCCCAAAGGGAGATAAAAGACTGCCTGCCCTTTGATCCAGCCATAGCACTTCTGGGTTTGTACCCCAAAAAGATAATAAGGAAAAAGACATGTATAAAAATATTCATAGCTGCCCTCTTTATGGTGGCAAAAAAATTGGAAAATGAGGGGATGCCCTTCAATTGGGGAATGGCTGAACAAATTGTGGTATATGTTGTTGATGGAATACTATTGTGCTCAAAGGAATAATAAAGTGGAGGAATTCCATGAGAACTGTAATGACCTTCAGGAATTGATGCAGAGTGAATGGAGCAGCACCAGGAAAATATTATACACAGAGACTGATACAGTGTGGTACAATCGAATGTAATGGACTTCTCCATGAGTGGCAATGCAGCGATCCTGAAAAACTTGGAGTAATGTATGAGGAAAACCACTATCCACATTCAGAGGAAACACTGTGGGAGTAAAAACACCAAAGAAAAACAATTGCTTAAATACATGGGTTGAAGAGATATGGTTGGGGATGTAGAGTAAATGAACATCCTAGTGCAAACAACATCATTGAAATAGGTTCTGATCAAGGACACAAGTAATATCCAATGAAATTGCCAGTCAGCTGAGGGAAGGGTGGTAATAAATATTTGTTGAATTAAATTGAATATTATATTCTTCCCAAATTGGATTTAAATATGGGATATATATGGTTAAATAGATTTAGAATTCTGTTTTATGAGTTTGATGGCACAGAAAAGGGTCAAGTTAATATCAAACCTTGTTAAAATGGAAGTCTTCTGCCATAATATTGTTTAAAAGATATATTATATTCTCTTAGATTTGTGTAGATACAATGTACAAGAAATATTTGCTCTTTTGCAAACCTCAGTAAAAGAATGGGGAAGTAATGAGAAAGTTCTAGAAAAGGGGATTAGCAGGTTGCAAACCTGTGGCACTGGGAAGGCTTTATCAATACTTGTGCCTTCTTGCCAAAGTAACATATGAATGTGATATAAGCTTAAGGAAATTCTACTTTAAAAATATAGTGTGATAGCAATATGGGAGGATATATTGACTCTTTTTTTTCCTTTGGTGATAAAAAATAATTCTTGCTAAATATTAAAACTGTCTCAGAGCCTTTGATGTAGGTTCCATTTTGAACTTCAATTTGAGAGAAAATGATGTTGGTTGCAAAGGATTGTATTCAATGGAAGAAATTTGGAAGTTATGGCATTTATTGAAGAGTAATAAGACAAAGAACCCTAAAATCCTAGAGAGTAGGTCAATGATTTTCCATTCTCCTCTGCCCCCCTTCTTGGTATAGTATTATTCTTTGCCACAAAGATCCATGGAAAACTGAGTATTCAAGGGACACTATGGGAAAGCTGGGAGACTTATGTATAGTTTTATAATTGTAAATGTAACTGCAATACAATTCCTGGAACATTTAACAAAACCTGTGGTGCACTGGTGGTGTGACCTAACCTTTAAGAACCATTGGTATAATCTAACGTTCATTTTACAGAAGAGGAAACAAAGGGCAAGTGGAAGTAAAAATGTTTTGGTTCACTTAGTAATGAGGATCTTAGAGGGGCAGTCAAATATGAAGAGATTAGAGTGAAAAAGGAGATAGGTAGATAGAGAAAAAATTTCAAAGCTCTGTTAAAAATATTTAGAGAATATTTCCTATCTCATGATTTACATTCATCATTCCATTTAAGTCTTACAACAAACCTGGCAGGTAGATGCTATTATCATAACCATTTTATAGATCAGGAAACTTAAGTGGCTTGCTGAGGGTTCCTTACTTGGCAATTATCTGAGGTAACATTTGAAGCCAGATCATCCTGTCTCTAAGGAATACATTCTGTCAAATTTCTGAGGTCAATTTCATCAGAATTTGTCACAATGGTTCATGCTACATACACACACATTAAGAACTCTGTCACTATGGCATAGAGATTTAGTTTTAATAAACTGTGGTCCCAAAAGCTACTGTAGATTTAATGGAAGTCACATTGTCAACAAGTGGTCCAGCAAGGATGGTAGCCCTAGCCTTTCAACCAATGCAGCTCTTTTTTTCCCCTTCTACATTAATATCTTGTGCAGAGTAAATTCAACTCTTTCTCTCCCTCCTCCCCCATATCAGTCTCTGTCTGTCTGTCTCTCTCATCTTTACAAAGGCTGTTTTTCTGGGATACCATATCAAACACTTCCTTTTCCCAATATTTGCTTTGAGGGAAGTAGCCATTGCCATTCTCATCCCAGGATAGTGTTCCAAGAGATGCAGACATAGTGGGAATGGCCTGAGATCTTCTCTCACCTTGTGACTTAGGTATGACTTTTGTTGCCTGTGGTTATTTGTTCTGCATTGTCATGGAAGAATTGTGAAGTAGTGAAGGAAACTAAGCCTTAGGAGGCTGTTTGATGGTATCATGCCAAAGAGGATAGTCTGCTTATTCTTTCTCAATACCTAATAAAACACAGGCTGGAAGATCTCAGAGGGGGATCTCAGTGCCCACATCAGCCATTCTATGACTGATGACTATTCCCCACAAGACTCCAAATTATGTTGGCACTCCTGACCTTGAAGTTCAGGGCCTGAGAAACACATTCTAAATATAGATCTGTTACAGATTTCTTGTCCTTTATACCAACTAATGTTGAAAGGAAACTTGCTCTTGGTTCTGTGGCAGAGCAAATTCAGGATCTGAAAGAATACTGAAGGAACTGCAAACTTTCCCCACCCAGAGAGTGTACCAAGGAGAGTGCACTTGGAGAAGACCTTGCCCTTGGTTTTTAGTGGAGGTTATACTGTTAGTTTATGGTGCCAGAGGAAATACATTTTAAATCTCTTTCTGACTATTTTACCATAGTTGCCCTTAGAATGACCCTCGTTAGTTGTCTGTTGCAGTGTGAGGCACATCATCTGATTATCTTGCTTCTAACTCTATTCTTTACTTACAGAATAAATGGGGCATGACTAAAACCAAGGTATTCGATAGAATACTGAGATTTACCCAGTCTAACCAAGGACAGTTTATCTTGTAGATGGAAGAAAAATATATTATTTACTAATAAAAATAAGACTATTGATGAAATCATCTAGCAGGGTTTATACTCTTAAATATATACATATCCATATCCATAAATATACTTAGATTAGGCAGTTATCTCCAAAGCTTGGTTTGAAGAATGAGAAAGATCCCTTGTCCTGAAATTGAATCCACAACTCATTTGTGAGTTTTTTTTTTTCATGAGATAGTCATTCCTTTACATTAACAAATTTCTTTCTTAGAATAATAGAAAGAGGAGCTAACATCAGATATCAGATACTCAGATTGTTAGATCCTTGGTGGGTGGGTGGGATATGCTCTGTGAACCTTAAAAATTCCCAGACCCTACTTCATAAGGTTGGATTAAGAGCATTCCCCTTTTGGGCAGTGAAGGTACTTAGATCAGGAATGTGAGAACTCTACTCAACCCCTACTTAAGTATGCCCTAGGGGGAGATAAAGTTGTAAACTCCTTGCTGAACAATGAAAGATACTTAAACCCATACTTATAGTAGGACAAAAGTTCTTAAGCTATGCCTATTTTGGGTTTATTGAATAATTGGGACAAAAGGGTGCTAAGTACCTATAAAGGTCAGGCAACTTGTGAACTTACAAGGAACAAAGAGGTGAAAACTTACTCAGAGATCCTAGTCTACTCAGGTGTGAATTACTCAAAAGATTAGTCTACTCAGGTGTGAACTAAGAATGGTCTGTCCTTTGAAAAACGTCTACTGTGATTGGTAGATATAAAGACTTAGGGGAGGTGACATAGGAGAAAATTCCCTATATAAGGAGAGGACGGTCTCTTGAAACAGGCTCTAAGGAGGCTGTTGGGAGAGAGCTCTGGAAACAGGCTCTTGGGACAGTCTCTTGAGGACAGTCAGAAGAATCCCTCTCTGGAGATGGCTGGCTGGCTGAACTGGTGTCTATATTCTTGCTTGGACAGATCTTGGGGTGAGTGATTAAAGACTGACTGATCTCTCTCTTAAGACTCAGTTCTAGGCCATATTGGCTAAGGCCCTTCATATTTATTCCTCTTTTATTCTCTCTCTCCTTCTTTAATTCCTCATTGTATTAATTAATTAAAATCTCTATAAAACCCAGCTGACTTGGGTATATTTGAATAATTGGGAATATTTCCCTGGTGACCACCTTATATTTGATTTAAAAACAAAACACTGTAGTGAAAACATATTTCCTGCGGTCACAACTTACTCATCCACTCTTATATCTACTACAATTTAAGTCCTCCGCTATTTAATCACTACAGTTTATGGCCTCAACTATTTTAATTATTACAGCTCCTTCTACCTTAGTAGGTTCAGTGACTTACTTCAGTTAAACATCATGTTGATCAAAGAACCAGCCTCTGTAAGTTCATCAAGGTTCATTGACAAGAGAGAAACCAACAGATACTGAATTTTTGGCTTTATCAATTCAAAAAATAATCTAATAATAATAAAAAGCAACAGTAGTAGGGGTTGCCTTGTAGCTTGGGAATCTGTGTGGCTGAAGGACTGACCCTAACATGGCCATAGTTCTTTTGTTGTGCAGAAATATATGTAAGACAACTAAGTCAACCAAGGATCTGATTTCCTATTTCTTGTCTTATTTCACACATTGTACATCATGACATCCTTTGTGCTCCAACCAAACCAGACTTTTTGCCCTTTCCCTCACAAGTAACTCTGAGCTTCTGCTCATGCTGTTTCTTATATGTAGAAACCTACAATCCTTAACAACATTTCTGAAGTTCTGAAATTTTATCTACATAAAGGACCAACTCAAATGTCATCTCCTCCATAAAGTTTTCAATGGTCTTTCCAGTTAGTGGTGTTCTTCCTCTCCTCAAATCTCAGAGTATTTTTCATTTCTCTTATCTATTTTATATCAAATTTGTTCTATATGTACTTGGGCACACTGGATTGTCAACTCTTTAAGAGTAAGCACCATCCTCAGAATTCATTACACTGCATTACTTAATGAATATGGGAACTTAATAATTGTTTGTTAAAAGTGCCTCTCACTATCTGGACTGTGACTTTACCTTCTTGATAGATGAAAATATCTTCCCTTCTCTAGCACTTGATAGCTTATAAAGCCTAGTTCTTACAATAGCTTTTCTGGGTAGGAAGAATAAGTAGTATTATCTCCTTTTTACAAGTATAAGAAACTGAATCACATTGAGGTCATGACTTTCTCAGAGTTATCCAGAAAATATCAAGGCTGGAATTCAAACCCAGGTCTCTTGACCACAGCAGTGCTCTTTTTAGTATATCACGTAGTTTTGGAGAAGCCTAAATCCCAGTATCAAAAAAGGTTCATGTTCAGTCATCAAGAACTTTTGGATATTTAGAAACTTGCTCTACAAGAGGAAGATCAGAACACAAAGCGTTGCTCCAGTAAATGAAGCCACTTTTCCTATTAGAGAAAGAGGATATGCCTCTTTAACCTTGGAAATGCCAGTTTCTTTATTTGGAATTGTGAGTTGACATCTTTCCTAAGACTCATGAATCTTGCCTGAGATATTCACTAGCTGTGTGACTATAGGCAAGTCAATTAATCCTATTTTCTTCAGTTTCTTCATCTGTAAAATGAGCTGGAGAAGGAAATGGACAAAAAAATAAAAACCTTAAATGAAGTCACAAAGAGTCAGACGCACTTGGAATTCCTAAACAACAAAAGCAAAACATTTTTCCAATACTTTGGGAAAACTACTTGGTGAGCAGTGAATAAAGAAAGATCAGAGCTCTGCAATTTTCAAACATGTGCTTGCTATGAATAAGGAAAGGTCTGTGATCTAAGAAACAAAACAGATATTCCATCTAGGGCACCTTGGGGTGCTTCTGAATGCAAATTATTTCTCTCTGGCTTTAGGATCAATAATTTGATTTTTTTCAGCAGCAATAGTAGAGTGAACTTCCTAATTATGGTTTGCTTTGATGAAGTTTGCATTCTCTGAGCACATATTCAGCAGAGAAGGAAGGCTCTGCATATTAGAAAAAATTGACCTGGGATTAACATTTTCCTATAAATGACCAAAGGAGTAGCTAATCTGCCTGTAGATAATCAAAAGTCATTTACGGTTGACATTTACTGAGTTTCCAAGATACATTCACTATGAAGGTCTAAATTAAAGCATACCATGACTCCATCATTAAATAGTCTTAGCCTGGACCTGGGCTTTTCATTCATCACTTAGATATGGTATAGGTCAATGCAAATTTAATTACAAAGCAAATGATAACACCACTTGTGTGGCTGCTGATTGATCATTGTCCTCTCTATACCTGGCAATCAAAGTCTGGGAAGCATTTTTCTCATTTCCTCTTTTCAAAGGGACTACACCTGGGGATGGCCAATACCTGATAAGTTTATTTCAAGAGTCCCTTTGATTAACTGTTATGTGACACCTTTATTTATGTTTAAAAGAATCATTACAAATGTTTTGTGAATCTCTCTTTACAATAGCCTTCTGAGTCTGATGATGCTATTGTCTTTCCTCTTTTATCCAGAGAAATACTGAAACATGTGGGCATGGCATATAGCCTCTGCAAGGCATTCCCCTTTGATCTGTTTGAGGCAGGACTCGTTAGGTGTCCTGCTTCTTACAGGATAATGCTGTGCTAGACAAATGTTATGGGCATGCTCTCTGCTGTCAACTGATTTCAAATGGAGTTCTCAGCTGAGGTCCTACCTTATTTGCATAAGAGTGGGCTCTATGTTCTGACATTTAGCTTAGAATTCAGAGAATTGAACACCTTTTTATGTCTTTTTTTTGGGGGGGGGGAAGGTAGGCAGAAACTTTAACACATTTAGAAATGGTAATCTTAGAGGAGGTGGGTCAGCATTTTCCCTCTGCAAAGAAAAATCTTTACCTTCAGAGACCAAAAGTCTTTTGGAACTTGGATAGTCCACAATCCTTTAATCTATTTTTTGAACTGCTTATGTGTGGCACTGAATCCTGATCTTTGGTCCCAGACAAATATCTGCCTAAGGGCCAGAAACTCCTAAGAATCTTTGGTCACTCATGCAAATAAAGTGTTTATGGCCAGGGAAAAGAATATGTCCCATAGGTATTGCCCTATTGCTTATTACCAAAATTGTTTATTCTAAATTTGTGCCTGTGGTTTGCATGTTTGGTCAGCAATAACCCTCCAAGTTTTGAAGTGTCCCATTGTTTTCATTTACTATCCCTCTGTAATTCAAAGATAAATCAAACAACCAAGCTAGTTAAATCAATTTTAAAATTTACCTCTAATTCCAAATCTGCCTCTCCATTGATGGCAGCACCATATCTTCCCTGTGAAAGACAGCTTGTCACAGTTAAAACACTCCACTGGTTTTGAAATCAAAGAAATTGAGCTCAAAAGGGGGCCTTGACATTTACTACTTGTTTGACTTTTGTCAAGCTTGGGGTAGGACTAAATGATTTCTAAGTTCCCTTCTGGCTCAAAAGCCAATGATGTTTCCCTTTGATTTCTGGTTCAAGTGAATGGAGCTTCTGAATGCTGTTTTTTTCAGATGCCTTTTCCCTTTTGTTCTCAGACTCATTGTTGTCCTTATAAACACCAATGTTATAAATATGCTAAATTTGCTAAATAAAGCAACTGTATAAATGGAGCTTTACTGTACTCTTTGCTTTGTGCTTTGTCAAAGTATTATGTGGTTGTTTTTAACTTTCTTTAAGACCTCTCACTAAATAGAACCCATTTCTGGGAGAGCAGACATTGTCTTTTATTTTGCTTACTCTAATAGTCAACAGTCAATTCTTGGCATATGGTAGGTCCTGAAACTAGAAATGAAGTCAATAAGAGAATTCTAAAACCTACAGTCCCTAGTAAAATATTCCCTGACTTTTGTTTAGTTCACATCATGTAAATTCAGTGAGAAAAGTTCAAAGCAAGTAAATTTTTTTCTAAAAATTTTAAATATGAAATTTGTATGCTTTTTATTTCAGAAAGGGATTCAGAATCACCACTGTTAATCTTGAGTCTCCAGGAATCAGACACATGAGGGTTTCTTCCTCCCCGGAATTTAGAACCATCAGCAGAAATCCCAATCCTTCAGGAGTCATAGCATGAGAATCTATGCTTCTAGAGACTTGGAACACCAGAAACTGAATCAAGCATATGTTCCTTATATGGACCACCTTCAGTCATGCTCCTAAGGACAGGGCCACCATTCATTTACACACCTGTGTACCCAATTTAATGTTAGAGGGAGAAAAAAATGATGGCATCGACCGACCATCAAGACATCGGAGCATGAGACTTCCAATGATGTACTTCTTTCCTATCCTATGGTATCTCCCCTCTTTTGTCCATATTCATTTTAACCCTACTTTTCTTTTCTGAAGGTCTTTTCCTTTTCTTCCTTCTTCGATTATGTTTTCTACAGCACCTGCTGTATTGTGAACAAACTTCCCTATGACCTAATAATATCTCTTCACCTAATACTCAGTCCTTCCATATTCTTGCTCTCACATAACCTGGTTTCTTCCTCCTATCAACTGAGATAAATATTTCAAGAAGAGCTTAGCACAGTGCTTGGCATATAGTAGGCACTGATTAAATGATATTTTTCTTTTTCCCTTTCCCTTAGAAAACTCTATCTCAAGAAAACCTTTCCAGTACAGAAGGCTCCTCTTGGTATTATCTCCAGACACACTGGGTGAATGACTAAATGAATGACACACATTTATTAGGCACCTGTTGTAATATAGGGAGAGAGAAAGAATGGAGTCTCCTCCTATTGGGTCAGAACCATGAGGTATGAGGTAGAGGTGGAATGGAGTCAAGTAGGAAGAGAAAGAGGATGGATTGATTTCCCTCTCTCTTCTCCCTGGCAAACCTCACTCTGGCTGCCTTCAGGACAGCAAACTTCTGTTCCCTCAGAGACTTGGTTGAAACAAATATGATAAAAACAGCTTCTCCCTCTCTGAGGAGAGAAATGTAACTTCTCTCCCCTCAATCTCCTGAAGTCTCCTTCCTTTCTTAGATACTATGAAGCCAGTCACTTGCTCTTACGAACAGCTGTGTATTCTAAGGGAACAAATGAAGTGTAGAGCAATTGAATTGAGGAGTGAGGTATTGGGAAAGAGTGAGTGGGAAATCCCTAGAGATAACTGAACCCCTTCTCCTAAAGTTTGGCAAGATCAGGTTTTGCTTGACTCACCCCCTGGGGTCAGTTGTGAAGATGTCCTGACTTTCTAGCTACCTTGGCTTTTATAACAAAGTCAATGACTTCAGGGGATTCAGAGGAATTCTTATAGTGAACAGCTTTCTGTTGAAGCCCTATTCACTCAGCTTGGATTCTCTGGAAACTGGGTTAGGAGTCACAGGAGGAGGATGCTGGTCCAGAGGTCCACTCAGGTCCTCCTTTTTGTTGGGCTTCCCAGAAAGAAGTCAGTTCCCAAGTGTCCAGATCCTCTAACTTCCTCTCTCCTTCCTTCAGAACTCTCTCTCCTTCCTGCCCTCCCTGATCCCACTATCTTAATGCAAACTCTATTGAACATCACTGGAGAGAAGCACATGACCCTACTGACTTGGCCCATTAAAATTTAATGTTATCTAATCTCTTCCTTTCTCACTTCAACATGACAGTTATTTTATTCTTTTTTTATTCCATTAGACCTCACTCATTGTCTGTCATGAACCTTCACTTTAATCCTTGAGTCTTAGACATCACCCTGTTCTCCATGACAAAAGTCCTCCTCTTCTAATTTACAAAGCAAATTGTGTTCTTCATAGATCTGCTAGACCTCAGCTGTCTAGATAATCCTTTTTTTTTTTTTTGGATGATCCCAGCTGCTAGTACCACCAAAAGAAAGTACCTTGTATTTGAAAACAGCTTTTATAGACTAATTTCTATACCAATAGAATGTTAAGCTCTTTGAGAGTAGAGACTCATTTTTGTCTCTTTCTGGCACCTAGAAAAATGTATAGTATATGCCTATTTATTGATTAATTCTGTGCTCATTGCTTCTATTTCCTCATTTCATAGTTACATCTTAGATCCTCTGGATTCTGACCTACTATTCAATTAAAACTTCTCTTTTTGGGGGCAGCTGGGTAGCTCCGTGGATTGAGAGCCAGGCCTAGAGATGGGAAGTCCTAGGTTCAAATCTGGCCTCAGACACTTCCCAGCTATGTCACCCTGGGCAAGTCACTTGACCCCCTAGCCTAGCCCTTACCACTCTTTTGCCTTCATGCCAATACACAGTATTGACTCCAAGACAGAAGGTAAGGGTTTAAAAAAAAACAAAAACTTCTCTTTTCAAGGCTGCTTCTTAGATGTTCATTATAATGGCTTTTTTCAGTTGATCTGTGTAGGTTTTGATTCTATAGAACACTCCCTCTTCCTGATATATTCTTTTCTACCTTGATTCATGTAAACACCATCCCCTTCTCCAATTCTTCCCTCCCTCTTTCTACACTTCTAATTTGTTCACCTAATACCAGATCACTGCCAGGGTATTCTTTCCCATAAAATAAGTATAGATGTTACTCAAGGTTCTGTCCTTTTCTTCTCTTCATATACTCTCTCCTTTAGTTCATCATTAATTTCCATAAATTCAATAAATCAATCATCAAGTCTTTGAAAGATGAAGAAGGATCCATCTACACATAGAGTAAGAAAGACTAGGCTTCGCATGAGCCCAGCTATATGGCATGGTGGGTACCCTAGAAATAAAAGACCAGTCAAGCAGTCATCAGGACATTCAGAAGCCAGTGGTGTTTGGAGGGAACACAATCATAGTGGCATTTCCAATGCCTGGTTTCCTAAATCCAATTTCTCTGAGAGATCAATATATGTTTTCTGGGACTCTTGCTTAGGAAGACTTTTAGAAAGACTCTGGGACTCTTGCTTAGCTAAGGGATTGTTTGGTCCTACGAGGCTAAATTAGGAAGAATGTGTAGGAGTTGCATAGAAGTAGAGTTTAACTTGATATAAAAGAGATCCTGATCATTAAGATCATGACTGGGATATCATTTGCTGCAATGAAATTACAGAAAGGCAAATCCATATAAGGAAAGCATTTTCTAACAATTGGAGCTGAAGAAAAATAGAATAGGTTTCTCTTGCAGGGAATTCTTTGAAGTCTGAAAACAAAGACTAGCTAACTACTTAATAAAGAGGCTTTCAGGAAATTCCTGCTCAGCTATGAGCAGACTAGATGACTTCTGAAATCCCTTCAAATCCTGATACTCCAAAATTCTTTTTTATTTAAATTCATTTATTTAGTCAATTTATAACATTATTTCTTGCTTATAAGAATCATATTTTCCCTTCCCTCCCCCCACCCTTCCCATAGCTGAAGCACAATTTCACTGGGTATTACATGTGTCCTTGATCAAAACCTATTTCCATGTTGTTGATGTTTGCATTAGTATGTTCATTTAGAGTCTACATTCCCAATCATATCCCCTTGACCCATGTAATAAAGCAGTTGTTTTTCTTCGGTGTTTCTACTCCCACAGTTTTTCCTCTGGATGTGGATCGTGTTCCTTCTCAGATTCCTCCGGGCTATTCAGGATTACTGCATTGCCACTAATGGAGAAGTCCATTACATTCGATTGTACCACAGTGTATCAGTCTCTGTGTACAATGTTCTCCTGGTTCTGCTCCTTTCACTCTGCATCAATTGCTGGAGGTCATTTTAGTTCACATGGAATTTCTCCAAACTCCTTCCTAAGAAATATAGTAAGGCAACCAAATAATGAATAAAACAATTCTCACTACTGACATAATGCAAATTTTATTCAGCCTGGGCTACTGGTTTTATGAAATTTTGATTTAACCATGAATTAGGAAGTTAGAAAATAGGAAATAAGAAAAATTTCATGGAACTAGCATGGCATAGTAGAAAGGGATCCTTAGTTTGGTACAAGGCAATGTGAATGTGAATCCTGTATTTGCTACTTTTTACCTGTGAAATTTGGGGAAATTCTTTTCAACATTCACCATTTCTTCTTTTTTCTTTTAAACCCTTGCCTTCTATCTTAGAGTCAATACTGGGAACTGGTTCTAAGGCAGAAGAATGATAAAGGGGGTTAAGTGACTTGCCCAGGGTCACACAGCTAGGATGTGTCTGAGGCCAGATTTGAACCCAGACCTCCTGTCTCTGGGACTGACTCCCAATCCACTGAACCACCCAGCTGCTTCCTCATTTTTTTCTTTTTCTGTAAGAGATAGTATCAGTTGTTCTTCTAGCTTCCATCCAACTCTGAATTTATTATTCTATGATGCCTCAGCAAGAGTACTTACTTGGAAATTGTTTCTCAATACGTGTGCATTCTGTTCTGCAATCCAGTGACACTAGCTTCCTTGCTGTTTCTGAGTACTGAATGGCTATTCCTCATGGCTGGAATTCTCTCCCTCCTCAACTCTGTCTCCTGGTTTTGTTGGCTTCCTTCAAGCCCCCTCCTTCTCAAATATCAGCCTTTCCAGATCCCCTTTAATCTTGCTACCTTTGCCTCTGATATTATTTCCAATTTATCTTTTCTGTATCCTTGTATACATCTACACGGGCAGGTAGGTGGCATAGTGGATAAAGTACCAAGCCTGGAGTCAGTATGATTTGAGTTCAAATCTGGCCTCAGAAACTTACTAGCTTTGTGAACCTGGACAAGTCATTTAACCCTGCTTGCCCCAGTTTCTTCATGAGTTGGAGAAGGAAATGGCAAACCATTCCAGCATCTTTGTCAAGAAAACTCCAAAAAGCAGTCATGAATATCAGACATGACTGAAATGACTAAATTAAAACATATATCTCTATATTTAGTTGTTTGCATGTTATCTACCCCATTAGATTATAAAGTCCTTAAGAACAGCAATTGTCTCTTTTCACTTTTTTTTGTAGCCCCAGCATTTAAGGCAGTACCTAGCACTTAGTTAAATGCGTAATACATGCTTGTTGACTAATGAACTGGCTTTCTTTGATAGTTATCTCCTTTTTTGTTCTCATCACTCATACCTTACCAAGTCAGGTATTACCAGATCTCCTGTCCCCACATGATTAAGGAACAAATTTCAATGTGGGGAAAGAAACTGAATGACAATCCAAATGTAAAGTTATAATGATCAGCCTGAACAATTTCTTTGAATCATTTATGTGGTCAAAAATATTAGGATTCCATAATTGTTCTCTTCCTTCTTCTTTTCTGCCCTTCCAACTCATTGCTGATTCAGCTTTAGACTGAAATATCTTTTGGGGTCTCTTACTTGAGGAGGATAAGAGAACCTATAATGATTGTCCAAAGCAGGGGATACACCATCTTCTTGTGAGTCTTTGGCATCCCCCAGGATAGTCAAAAACAGTTCACTTGAAATGGTTACTTATTAAATAATGCCATCACTCTAATTTATTAGCAATTCATTCATCCTTTTATGCAAAAATCAGTGAAAAACAACTCAGAATTAGCCTTCAGAAATTAGGTAGCTTAATGGCTGTAATGCTAAATCTACAATACAGAAGACCTAATTAAAATCCTGCCTTGGATACTGTGTGACCTTGGTCAAGTCACTTAACCTGTCTCAGGCTGAATTTCAAAATCTTCAAAATAGTTGTATTAATAGCACCTACATCATGACATAATTTTGAAGACCAAATTAAATTGTATGTATAAAGCCCTTGGCCAACCTAAAAGTGCTATAGAAACATTAGTCATCACTGTTATTTTAGCCAGAATTGACCCTCATTCTTGATCCATTTAAGGGATGATCCTAAATAAACATTCACTTTGTCATATCTCTCTAAGGACTCTCTGGAGTTGGGTGCTATAACTTCTGCCACCTTAAACCTCTAACTTTAGCTAGTGACTGTCTATGAACCAAAGCAGAATGCTTGTAGGCTTCTTTGGAGCCTGAGATTTCGTTCAAGGCTGATGTGTAAAAATCTGACCTTGGGAGCTGGTCTCATCTAAGGCTTGGTAATTTCACACCTCCTGCTTCTACCATGGTAGGCCCATAGAAGAGCTCTGGTATGGGACCAGAAACAGCTTCCCAGGCCCTAAAGAGATAGTAGCAGGATTTATTCTCTCTGTGGGCTGTGATAGAAGCTACAAATCCCAGGAGCTCTCACACTCCTTTCTTAAAGAGATTTATTGATCAAAACAATAGTTTCCTGGTTCCTGGGATGAAACTTCCTCTTGCAAAGAAGGAAAAAAAGAAAAAGAAAGTCAAAGATGAATAGTTCTTGTTCTCCACATGACTGAAATCTTTAAATTGATCACCACTTTGGGTTTACTACCTCTTATTATTTTTCCTAAAAAGCTGCTTTCTGCAATTGCAGTGTAATGATGAGAAATACCCAAAAGAAATCTCTTTACTATTAAAATCATATTTCAAAGTAGGAAAGATTGTCATAAGGCTGCACCCCTTCCTAATGGAATGAGGACAAGCACTACATGGAGTAGCAGAACCAGTTTCTCTTTCCCCTATACCCTTTCTTTAATTTGGATTTGTATCAAGGCTATCAGGGTAAATTATATTAATGCCTAAATTCTAATTTTCTAGATCACACTGAATTCTTTCTGAAACTTGCTTTAAAGAAAGAATCTAAAAACTTAGAGTCACTTCATGTTTTTCTAAAGTGTTTATTAAAGGGTTACAAATTCTACATCTCTAATCTCTATACTGTGTGAAATAGCATATGCCCTAAAGGAAATAAAGATAAGCTTAATTAATAATCTGGGCACAGATGAATCTATAAACAATCAATAAAAATTCTTCCAAATGATATTGTAAGTAATTAAAGCTTGGCATAATAGACAGTTCCATTATACTGTCAGACTCCATAGTTATCATTATGTATTAATATCCTCAGCCTCTGAAAAGCAATGCTAGATGCATGTATGAATATATATATATATGAATACATGTGTGAAGATGTTTGTGAGCATATATATCTCCCTATCCTGACCCTATGAGTCCAAAATAATTCAGTGTGTTTACATGTTATATTTTTATTAATTAATAACTTATTACTATTACTTACTTCATAAGGAAAACTTCCTCTGGTGTGAGTGCTCTTTTACAAACGGGCAATACCAGAAATGGACAAATCCTAGGTAATGGAGAGTAATAAGGAGAAAGGCTTGTGTGAACTTCAAATAAAAAAAAAACAGAAATAGTTTTGTGATTATAGTATATAAAATAATTTGAATTGTTCACATATGTCTCAACAAAAGTTATACCAGGTCCATTTTAATACATAGATAATTCATTTGTAATTAGGGATAAGAAGAGGGATAGAGTGAAAATGGATGATGCAGAAAGTTCTGTAAGAAAGCTATTGCAATAATGCAGGAAAGCAATATTGTCCATGTTCCTGGACTTTTCTTGGCAAAGATGATGAAGTGGTTTGTTATTTCCTTTTCCATTGGATTAAGGCAAATAGAAGTTAAGTGACTTGCCTACGGTCACACAGGTAATAAGTATCTAAGGGTAGACTTGAATGCAAGTCTTCCCATCTGCAGACCCAGAACTCTGTCCTCTGAGCCATATTGCTCCATTAATCAGGAAAATGATAATGAAAGCGTATGCTATAATGTTATTAATGAGGATTGAGATGAAGAAATATATACGAGATGTTGTAGAGATTGAATTTTTAGATTAGGTAAACAATTGGATTTGAGGGGATGCCAGATTAGGATAAATCAAAGATGACACAATGTTTTATTGAACAGCAAAAAAAAAAACCAACAAACAATCTGCTTCCTTCAATGTAGTCTCTATTTGATGTGGACTGACAGTGGGCAGTAACCAGCAGTAATGGGAATGGGATGCTCATACTCTGAAATCTTGCATTTCTCACTAGTTAGTTTAGTACTGGTTAACCATCAACAGCAAAACCTATAGTTTCGGTATCAGTCAAACATGAATTATAGATTGTTTAATTACCTACTTTGTGTACTGAATCTGTAACATTTTCTACTGGGCATCAACTTTGTACCTACTCTTTTATTAATTGCTTATATTGTTAGAAATAATTAATTACCTATTATGGCCTTCCAATATACCACATCCCACCCTCCCATGTTCTCATTCTAGAAGGGTAGCAAGATCTCAACCACATTGACAAATAATGACAAGTGGACAATGGGAGAACATGGAACCCCCTGGGACTCTGGCATTCCAGCAGAATCCCCCAATCTCACACATGCTCCTTATTCCCTATGGAAACAAACCCCAAAACATACCTCCACCTGATTCTGGAAAGGGAGATGCTAAGCTACCAGATGCCAGTAAATATGTCAACCCTGATCCATGGGGTGTGGAAGCTGACACTCTGCAAAGGAAGCTTGTGCTCTATAGAAAAAAATAAAATTCTTTTCTTACTTCTGGATTGAACAGAGTTTGAGTCTCTCTTTTTTGGGGTGAGACCTGCTACAAACTTGGGTGTTTTTCTCCCACATCATATTCAAGAATTTCTCTGTGCTCTTTTTTTCTTTAGTAAGGGATTTCTTCCTTCTTATTTTTTTCCTCCTCTTCCTTTCCCTGACCTTTCTCTAGAATGGTCCATATCTGGACTCTCCTATGGTAGAAATTTAAATGTCTCAACCTTCCAGTTTTATAGCTGATGTCAGAAGTAGAATGCCGAGCTGATTTTCAACATAAGAATACCTCTCCCAATAAAATATAGAGCAACCTTGATTTCTGAGATTCCCTGAGATATCATAAAGTGAAATTGCATCAAGGAATCCTTGCAAGAATTTACTGCTACCATGGGTTAAGATTGTCAAAGATTTTCTCCTCCAGTCATGGCATGATGATAATCATGCCTGATGACCGTTCATGAAATTTTTAGTTATTCTCTTACCTTGACCACTACCATTCCATTCTCAAAGTTTCTGTTCTGTTCTTAATATAGGGTTGATGGGATGCTCTAGTTGAGCCTTCAGCTGCTTTCCTAGCATAAGTTAATAGTTAAGAACCTTGATTTCGTTAGGAAGGGACTTCTCACTGCTCTGAGCTCCTAAACTCATCTCCTTATATATAGCACTCTATTAGCATTGTTAACTTTATATTAAAGTTATTTGTAATATGTAGATGTCTTTGTCCCCTATTCATTCTTTGGTTTTTGGGAAGAGTAGCCATGTCTTTTGGATTATCAGTACCTTGAATAGTGTCTTATATTTAATACGTATTTTAATAGGAATAAGAAAAATAGAGACTGCCAATCACAAAATTGGAGATGACTGACAAAACATGAATGAGTAATAATTTCAAGTAAAATGGATAAAGTCCTGGGCAGGGTGTCAGGATGTCGATCTCTCCTCAGGCACATAATAGTTATGTAATCCTGAGGAAGTCACTTAATCTCTGAATCTCAGATTCCTCTTTTATAAAACAGGTATAATGAAATACTTCATTGGGCTGTTGGGAGGATCAAATGGAGTAATAGATGTAAAATGCTTTACAAAACCTTAAGATACTAGATAATACCATTATTATTCATAGGATCAAAGATTTAAAGCTAAGAGGGCCCTCAGAGGTCATCTAGCCTAGCTCTATTATTTGATTATAAAAGTAATGTTGGTATTAATTCTGTCTTAAGAATTTTTAAACTGTTTCTTTGTGTAACATTAAAAAAAGTGAAGCCTGCTTCTCTCTTCCTTAAAACATTTTGACTCATTTCATCCCATCTTCCAAAAAGTCCTTGGCCTATTCAATTATAAATTGGATTTTGGTTTAAAGAGAGACCGAGAAAGAAGAAAGAGAAGAAAAAAGTATTTTGAATCAGGTAAGACATTAAGTGTACTATTGTAGAGCCAGCTCCCAAACCCCTTTTTTCCCCTCACTGGCCCCATAAACCCAGGAGTTCCTGTCATTCCCCCTCCTGACATATTCCAGGAGCCATAATGACCCTAACCCCAGGAGTTCCTGTTCACTCCCCCACCCCAAGAATTCCTGTGTACTTCCCTGCCAAAAATGTGTATAAAAAGCCTGCAGAACCCAGACTAGGGGCTCCAACCATTTTTAGAGTGCTGAGCCCAAACTGCAGTTTGTTTAATAAACTCCCTCCTGTGTGTTACATTGTTGGTCTTTGTTTCATCCTTGGGATCGATAAAAGGGCACTTCATGTGGGGGCTCGTCCGGGATCCCATGAAGGAAACAGACTATAATCAACAGAGGGAGGGGACCCCTATCACTGGGGAAACTCAAGACGATGGGATCTGGAACACGTTGCAAGTCAGTGGAGGTCAGTAGGGTCCGGTGAGTAGCCTCTGGAGGTGTTAAATGAATGTGCGGAGAATGTTGTGTGAGAGTGAGGGGGTAAGATGTCCTGGGTCATTGATATATGGCTAAGTGGCTGACCACTAGTCACCGGCCCAGAGGTTGTTCAGATCGGACTATTGCCAAGCCAGACTCATTCAGGAGAACTGCCCACCTATTTCTGAATGTGGACTTGGCAAGCACACAGTTTCTATTTCCTGTGAGGGGATTGGTTGGAAATCCTGGGAAGTATGTGGAAGAAGACCGTGATACCCCTCTTGGCTACATTCACCTAAGAATACCCAACTCCCTCTCCCTTGGATGAGTCATGGGAAGGACCTATTGGACTCAACTCTCTTAAACAAGGTATTCTGGCCAGTTGATTTTAGTCAACTTTATTTGTGGGGTTAGAGTCCCCACTGCAGGTGTTAAAAGGCCCTTGCCCGGGGTTTGAGTCCCCTGTTTGGGGTGGTTAGAGGCCCCCCTATTGGAGTTAGGGGTGGTTAGAAGCCCCCCAGTTGGAATTTGGGGTGGTTAGAGGCCCCCCAATTGGAATTTAAAAAACAAATGGACTCACTGGAGTAAGGGGATGTGGCCCTGGGGGAAGCCTGGCTACACCACTTTGTTTTTGGGACCACTCACCTCTAGTCACTTGGGGTGAGTAGAGGAGCACATCCAACCCAATGTTTATATTTGTTGTATCTGTCTTGGCTGTCCAATCCATCATGTATTTCCCTGTCTGCTTTCATGTTCACCATCTTTGTGTACAGCCTACTAACTCCTTTCATTCTACAGGATATTATGGGACAGGGAGAGTCCACCCCAGAGGTCCACTCTACTCTCCCTCATGACTACCCATTTCTCTATCTTTAAGGAGAGGGCCCACAACTTCTCCATGTCCATCAAAAAGAGTCAACTTGTTAACCTCTGCTCTTCAGAGTGGCCAGTCTTTGGTCTGGGATGGCCCCAGGGGTGGGGGGTGAGGGGGGGGGGGGAGAAGGCCTCAACTTAGAAGTTATTTCCAAAGTCCAGGCCCAGGTTTTAGATCCTGGCCCACAAGGCCACCCTGATCAGATTCCTTATATTCTTACCTGGCAAGACCTAGTCCTGGACCCCCAATGTGGCTCCAATCCTTTCTTCCCTCAGATGTCTGTGCTTCCTCAAAGGGAGCCCTTAAGGCCTTGACCCTCTTGGAGGATATGAGGGGAAAGAGGCGCAGGCACACTGGGACATCTTCTGAGCCAGAAGCATCAGCCACACCTGTGTTACCATAGTTGGACCTCAAGCCTCCAGACCTGCCACCCCCACCCCCACCTTATGCCCCCTTATACCCTCACTTGGGGGCCAAGAATAAGGCAGAAGGGGAGGGTGACTTACGGCACTCAGAGCCAGAGCAGACAAAGCACCCCCAAACTTCAGGAGCCCACCTCCACCTCTGCTCTCCCCATCAGGGTCATTGGGCCCACAGTTCCAGGTGGGCCCCGAGCATATCAATATTGGCCATTTTCTTCCAGTGACCTTTGTAATTGGGAAAATTTGACTCCAAATAGCTTGGAAAAAACTAATTTATTTTTGTAATGTTGAATGACCATGTTATACCTTCAATAAGCAAGAGGCATGGCCTATCCATGGCACCCTAAAATTGTAATACCATTCTCTACTTGGGTAGTAGCTGTGCTGTACTTCTCCCTTTTTAGTCTGGGAAGCCTCAGGTGTGGAGTGACTACCAAGCCTGAGGTCTGAGCCAGATAGGGACTAGCCAGCCCAATTAAGACAAAGGGAAAAGCATCCTCACAGGCCCCCCCTGTTGGGAAGAGATCAAATGAAGCAGCCTAAGCGAAAATTCGATTGGGTGTTTTTGTTGGTTTGTTTCCTCTCATGTCTCATAGCTGAGCAACATCAAGGGAAAAATGAGTAAACTGGCTTTTTGATGCCCTAAATTCTAACACCAGGTGGCAACTTGACATATTTTGCAGGAAAGAGGGCATAATATGGACAGAAGCTTCTTACTCTTTGCTTGGATTTTAAGGCAAGGGCCCACCAAGAAATCCAGGCAGAGATGATAAAAAAAAAAACAGGAAACCAGGAAGCTATCAGTAAATTAATCAGATCTACCTTCCTCCTCTGTTGCAGGGAGGAAGAGGGTTGATTCTGAACAGAAAGACAACTGGTGAGACACCCCTACTTTTGGGATTTTAAAATATTTTACACTTTTAAAGCTAAGGTTTTTTCAACTTGTAGAACAACCTTATTAATTATTTTCTGTTTTGAGGTAAACAGTGATAGATAAGAAGTCCTGATAAATCTCCTTTCCTTGTCTGCTAGCCAGAAGGAAGTAATGCTTAAATCTCTCTATTGGAGTTATTTATTGGTATTTTATTTCAAAATTGTGATCATGTGTATGTGGGTTTAGAGAAAAACATCCTAATTTTAGTTTTGTCAGACAGTAAAATTTTAGTCTGTATAGAAAAGCCACAGATCAGTTTTGTAAAACAGGGATTTTTTAGCAGTATAGACTGAAGAAAACCACATTCTCTCCTTATCTATCTTTCCATCATAAGAGGTTTAAGGGTAAAAATGGGTTTAAGTGTTTAAACTTACCAAAAATGGGTTTTTGTTTAAAATTATCAAATGGTTTTCATCTCAATGGTTTTCATCCAGTGTATTAAAGTTGGACTAACTTTATTATTACATTTAACTTATTGGCCTTGAAAACAGATAATCAGACTGCTTGTCAAAAGGCTTGCTTTAAGGTTTACAGTCTTAAAAGGCTTCAAATCTCTGAATTTAAAATAGATCCTCTAATACTAAATGATTTATGAAATTCTTTTGAAATATGTTATGTGAGTTGCTGCTAAAATGTGTTTTAAGTATTATTTGGATATAAACAAAAGCTCATTGTAAATCTGACTATACTGTAGATTTTGTTCAATACTCAGTGGTTACCTCAGTTTACCAATTTGTACTATGAACTGAAATTCATAATTGATGAGTACTATGCTAAAGATGCAGTGTTTCAATGATGTAATCCTTTAATTCAGAATTCCTTTGGGTTACTGATTAATAATTGAAGTGATACCAATGGAATGTTTGTTTGACTTAAGCTAGTCAGAGAAGGTAGAAAAGTAAGTTGGATTTGAATTCAGAAGAAAGGGACTTTGATCTAAAGTCCATAAAGCTTGAGTATGCAGATTTGTCAAGGAAGAATGGAAGTCTTGCTCTGCTTTTTAAGCAGAGGGTTTTGAAGGGAGAGAGAGAGAGAGAGAGAGAGAGAGAGAGAGAGAGAGAGAGAGAGAGAGAGAGAGAGAGAGAGAGAGAGAGAGAAGGAGACACATAGAGAGGAGAAAGAGAACAGATAGATGTTCTACTCTTATAAATAGATTCTTCAACTAGGGATAATTTCTAAAATTAGTGTATGTGGTTTTGGAAAATCACAAATAATTCTAGAATTTTTCTGAAATTCTTAGAGAGATTCCTGACTGATCTTGTCTTAGTTCCTTCAGATGGCTTAAGGCCAGGATATGATCTTGCCCTGATTTGTATTTACTGTAGAGATAATGAATTCAACATTCCTGTATAGGCTTTGTGACTAAATTGTGATAAATTAGTTATTGCCAAAATATGTAAGAATAACTGCTATAATGTACACTCATAGGCTTTAAGGAATATTTAGAGAGGGTAAATGATCAGAAAAGCTTGTTTGAGGTATATGGAAATTCTTATTTGCTGATAAGAAGAACTTCTTTTAGCTGAAATGGGTGTGACTTGTCTTTTAAGGAAAAAGAAGGCTTCTGGGACAAAGTACACAAAGGATAGAGAACATCCTGGGATGGTTACAGAGGTATATTCTGGGATCACCTGGGAATGGACCTTTTCTGACCATCTAGTCTTTTAATCCTTGGGTGATACAATGATGGCATGAGCCAGTGATAGCTTTGGCCTAAATGTGAAGCTCTCACTATGTGTCCCTTGGGACATGAGGAAATATTTTCCCTGTCAGCCTTTTCCTTTGTGACAAATTCCCATAATCAGCACACAATGCAAATAATTGTAAAATTAAAGTTTCCATTTCCCAAAACAACCTATTAAGTTAATAATTGAAAATTCTTAAATTGTCAGGGAACAAAATTGAGAAGTAGGTGAAGTTTATTAATAGATGGCTTGTATTTGTAGCCTTAATGTACCACAGTTGAAGACTGGATCTTGAGCTTGAAAATATAGCTTAAAGCTTTCTTGAATTTCCCCCAGAATCTTAGTAAAGAAATTCATCTGTAAAATATTGTTACTCAAGTATTTAAAGAAGTTTGTAGTTAACGTGTACTTTGCAAAAGGATGTTCTTTAACAGAAACATCACATATCAACTCTGCAAACAACTCAGGAATCCGATTTCCTAAAGCGATCTATTCCTGTCAGAAGATGATTTCTGAAGAAGTCTGTTGGCTAAGATACCTAAATGCAAATGTATAATATCAATTACTATTGTATTAATTTTCTCTGTTTATATCTATTGCTCTAGTTTTTGCCCCAGTCCTGGTTTTTACACTTCTATCTTAGGGGCTGACTCTCCCCCTTGTGACCTGTCTGCCAATTGAGGGAAGCAGTTGCTGGACATCCTTCAGATCTCCAAGCAGGTCCCCACCTACCTAGGACCCATGCAATCACTGAGGACACACTCCTAAAAGCCCTGTGTCTACAGCCTTTCCCTCCCTATTCAAGTTTTGGCTACTCCCCTGTGGGATATGTGGACCTTGCATTTGTAACCTTGTCACTTCTCTAGTTGCTTCTAGGGTAATGTAAATCTTGAAATTTCTCAGACTGGTGAATGTTAAAAATTTACACATTGAGGAATCCTCCATTGGAACAAATTCCCTACGGGGAAAACATTTCCCATTTTGATGTGAGAACTCGCCAGGATCAGAAATGGGAGGACCTCTACTCCACCCGTACTTAAGACTGCTTTAGGGGAGAAAAATCCTTGCTAAACAATGAAAGTACTTGGACCCATGCTTATAATATAGCAAGGAGTTCTTTGAGCCATGACTGTTTTTTAGAATTGATACAATGAGATGCTAGGTACCTAAAAGGGTAGGGCAAGTTTTCTCTTAATGAGATTAGTTGACTCAGCTGTGTTTTCACTGGTTCAGATTTGCTGAGGAGATTAGTTGACACAGTAGCATTTTTTCTGGTTCAGACATACTGAGGAGATTTGTCTACTTAGCAGGAATTCAGATGGGCAGTCCTTTGGAAAACATCTACAGTGATTGGTAGATGTAAGGAATTAGGGGAGGTGACAAAGGAGAAAAACCCCTATATAAGAAAAAGCAGAATCTCTTGAAAAAACATCCTTTTGGAGGATCTCTGATGAGGATCGCTTGGGAAGAATCTCTTGAGAGAGGCTCTGGAGAAGGGAAGCTCTTGGAGGACAATCTCTAAGGAGGTCTCGCTGGAGCTACTCTGAGGGGACTCTGTCCCTCTGGAGCCTCTGGAGAGAGGCCCTTTGGAACAGTCTCTGGCTGGAAGGCTCTTTAAGGAGGACTCTGGCTGGAACTCTCTCTGGTGAAATCAGCTGAGATGGAGCTGGCCTGGTGTCCCTAGAATCCTTGCTTAGACAGACCTTATGGTGAGTGATAAAAGACTAACTGACTGATCTCTCTTAAGACTCAGGTCTAGGCCATGTTGGCTTAAGTCCCTTCATACTTATTTCATTTTTCTCTCTCTCTCTCCTTCTTTGATTACTCATTGTATTATTAATTAAATTCTCTATAAAACCCAGTTGACTTGGGCATATTGAATAATTGGGAATATTTCCCTGGTGACCACCTTATATTTGATTTAAAAACCAAGACACTGTAGTGAAACATATTTCTGAGGTCAAATTTACTCACCCTCTCTTATATCTATCACAATTTATATATCTTACACCATTTTAACTCACTACAGTTTACAACATCTCTCTTTTAACTGTTACAGTTTAAGGCCTTCAACCATTTTAAATCTAGCAGTAAAAGCACTTCTGGGAGTCACCCAGATGCCACTGCAACCTCTGCAACCATCCCAGACTGAAGCCCTAGACATTGTCTACAGTCAATACCTCTCTCCTGACAACAGGAAGGGAC
This sequence comes from Monodelphis domestica, assembly GCF_027887165.1. Classification (NCBI taxonomy): domain Eukaryota; kingdom Metazoa; phylum Chordata; class Mammalia; order Didelphimorphia; family Didelphidae; genus Monodelphis; species Monodelphis domestica. The sequence goes on from NC_077228.1 coordinate 355,521,491, forward strand.
AGCTCTACAACCATTCTCAGCTCTGAAGAAGCTACAGAATTCTGAGACCATTGCCCCTTATCCCTTAGCTATGTGGAGAGGGGAGAGATGACATGGGCATTTCACCTACAGAAACTTGGGCAAACTATTGTCAGGGGGTTTCCTTTGCTCCCTTAAATCCTCATGACTCCTAGCCTAAAACATCTAATAACCCCTAAAGGACCCTGAGATGATTGTGTTCCTTTGATCTTCCTTTAGATTTAAGATGGACAGAGAGATGCTTCTCCAGGCTACATCTCAATTCTATCAGGCTGTATCTCACACATCTGTCTGTTTCCTAAAACCAAAGAATCTTTTATGAGGGTCATTCTCTATGTCTCCAGGCAGACTCCAGTCAGATGACCAAACCCCTGACCTAATGCCTGAGGGTTTACTAATCTAGGTATAGGAAGGGGAACCCCCAGCCTCACTGGAAAAGACACTATGTTGTTCTTTGCTTTTATGCTGATCATATGAGTCTAGTTCCATGCATTCTTAATTGCCTAGTAACCTTTTTCAAGGATCACATTAATACTGTCCAGCTATGGTCCTTCACCAGAAATATCAAACCCTGACTCCTACTGAATCCCCTTATGATGATACAGTCTCATGAGGAAGATTCTTCATGTACAGCAGAAAAAAGTGGAAAATGAATACCCAGTTCCCAAACCCCTTATTTCCCTTCCCTGACCCCTAACCCCAGGAGTTCCTGTCACTCCCCCTACTGATATATGCCAGGAGTCATAATGACCCTAACTCCAGGAGTTCCTGTTTATTCCCCCCCACCCCAGGAATTCCTGTGCTTTCCCCCTACCACAAAAGGGTATAAAAAGCCTGAAAACCCCAGACTCAGGGCCCAGCCATTTTTACAGTTCTGAGACCAAACTGCAGTTTGTTTAATAAACTCCCTCCTATGTGCTACATTGGTCTTTGTTGGTCTTTGTTTCATCCTTGGGATTGATAACCCGACACTTCACTATAATTCTCCATTCATCTATACTCTTCCATTCTCTAATTTCAGGCAGCATAAACCACATGAGCTGTTTGAAAGTTTTCCTCTAAATATTATATTCCTTTCCACTTTTAAAGAAAAAATAATTCTGACTCCTTATTGTTATAGTTAGAATCTAGACTTTCGCGGAAGAAGAAGCTTTTCTCAGTTGCCATTACCTTTTTCTATTTTCTTCTTTACTATCTATTATTTCTTTTGGGAATGGGCTTGAAGGTAGGATAGGGAAACACAATAAAGCAGCTCAACTCTGGCTATGCAAGCATAAACTTTGATTTCACTGTACAAAGCAGGTAAATCCAAACAAATTTATTTTCCAGCTGACAGCTTGAATTCTATTCTGCAACTATGGCAGGACTTAGAGAGACATGTTTCTTTTCAATGCTGCCTAGATATTAAAAAAGAGAAGACCCAAAGCAAAAATGCAGAAGGGAAATAGAGCCAGTTTCCAACTATCACCCTTAGAGGAGAATTATGTAATCATAGGAGCCACACATGAAGGCAAGAAGGAAGGGAACACCCCCAGGAACAAGATAAAATTAGATACAATTTATGTTCAGAGTTGATTCATATATTGAGGTCAGGAACTGAACCAGAACTTGAACAGACAGCTTGTGATCCAGCCACATGGCTTTGTTTCCAAAGCAGCCTGAAATGTTAAATTTATGGCATCACCTTTTAAAATTGGACTTTCTTCAACAGAAACACCTAAGGGAAAGCCAGTCCTTTGGGCACATGTTGAAGGTGTAACTCACCCTTAATTGGATTGTGTACTTAATCCCACAACATACAGCATAGATAATATGTAGCTACCATGCCATCAAAGGTCACAATCATGCCATTTACTTCTCTTCTAATTCAAATCTACCCTATCTACAAACCAGCTACTTTAACTAATTGATCCCTCTTCTCCATCTCTACTCTGTCCATCCTCCTTTTTATGTGCTATTTTTTCTAATAGATTGTAATCTATTTTAAAGTAACTTTGTGTATCTGTGGTGCTTAGAACAGTGCCCATACATATAAGTGCTTAAGAAGTGTCTGTCTCTCTATTGTCAACATGGAATCTAGAAACCCCAAGCTTGTAGCCTAGTAAGATCTGATGAAACCAAAATTTTAGGACTAGTTTGTAAGTTGGAGACCCCAAAGTTTGTATTTGTTCCCTCTTCCTTTGAGAATCCACCCTGAAGGGAATCTCAGGCTAGCAGTTTCAGACTGAATAATGGACCCTATTGTATTAGAGACCCATTCCTAATAAGACCAATGCCTGGGCAGGGACCATCCTTTTAGTATCCATTGTAATCAGCCCCTTCCCTTACACCCTAGCCTCTAGCTATGATTCTTTTCCCAAGTGATGGTATTGTCAGTATAGTTTGAACATTCCCATTTTCTTTGTAGCTATAGTAATGTCAATCATCTTTCCCTGCCCCTGGATTTCCCCCAAATGGTATATAGGTTCCTCAAATTCTTTTGTTCTTTGGAGTTGTCAGTCTGGTGTGGTTGACTCCAGGGGTCAGTGTCCAGAGCATCTAGAGTTCAATCCTCGGACTCTGTGTGAGTGTTAATGCACAACTCTTGGTGGAGACCTACTATTATACTGAACCCCTTTTCCTTGATTAAAGAGTGATTTTTCTGTCTCTTTAGTAGTTCTGTGTTTTTCCAAGTCAACTCTATCTATCTATCTATCTATCTATCTATCTATCTATCTATCTATCTATCTATCTATCTATTTTTCTGTTTGGAGCCAGTTAGCCGCATATACTATCGCATTCTCAGAAATCTAGAAGTGGTTTATCTACTTTGTACAATGTAAAATGCTAGAAGGCAAGGACTACTCATGGTTTTCTGTCTTTGTAACTCCAGTCCCTAATGCAGGGGTTTAAAAAGTGTTCAGTGAACTGGATTTGTTTAAATAACTCACCTTCTTCTCCCTTATACTACTACCGATCCGGAAGCCAGGAGGGTTAGAGTACCACCCAGTCCAGGACCTAAGGGAAGTGAACACTAGAGTTGAGTTCATCCACCCATCTGTGCCTAACCCCTACACCTTGCTCAGCTCTCTCTCTCCCAACTTGACATGGTATACTGCCCTTAACCTGAAGGATGCCTTCTTCACCTTACCCCTGGCACCCTCCAGTCAGCAATTTTTTTGCATTCAAATGGTTTAATGAGAGTACCCAGACCTCTGGACAAATCACCTGGACTAGACTTCTCCAGGGGTTCAAAAATAGTCCCACCTTGTTCAGTGAGGCATTAGCTCAGGACCTTCAAGATTTCTAAACTACCCACCCTGAGGTCACCCTCCTCCAATATGTAGATGATCTTCTTTTGGCTGCCCACACTTCAGATGATTGCGAGCAAGCCACTCTAGCGCTTTTAAAGACCTTGGACCACTTAGGCTACCATGTAAGTGCCAAAAAGGCATCCCTGGTCCAGCGGGAAGTCAAGTTCCTGGGGTATAAACTGAAAGGGGGCCATAGATGGCTAACTCAAGTCATGAAAGACACAATTCTTCAGATTCCATGTCCCTCCACAGCTAGGCAGCTCCATGAGTTCCTGGGCTCAGTGGGATATTGTAGATTGTGGGTACCCTCCTTTGCTGAAATTGCACAGCCCTTATACAATCTGACCAGAGAATCCCCAGACTGGGAATGGACCCCACAGGCCGAAGAGGCCTTCCAACACCTTTGTAGGGCCATGCTTGAGGCCTCAGCCCTAACACTTCCAAACCCCCAAAAATCCTTCCAACTCTTTATTGTATAGAAAAATGGGGTTGCAAAAGGGGTGTTAACCCAAAGGTTAGGGCCATGGAATAGACCAGTGGCATATCTTTCAAAACACCTTGACCCCGTAGCTGCTGGATGGCCCCCTTGTCTTCGCACTGTAGCTGCAGCTGCCTTGTTAACTAAGGATGCTGACAAACTGACTTATGGACAATCTCTAATTCTCTCTACCACCCATGCTATTGAGGGGTATTGAAACAGCCACCGAGCCGCTGGTTTTCACATGCCATATTGGCACATTACCAGTCACTGCTATTAGATACTTCATGCATCTCATTCAAGGTCATCTCTTCACTCAACCCAACTACCCTGCTGCCTAATCCATCTCCTACTAATTTGGCCCCTATACATGATTGTGGAGAAGTTTTAGCAGAAGCAATCACTGCCCAACCCGGGTTACAAGACGAACCCCTTCCAAACAGTGATCTAATTCTATTCACGGATGGCAGCAGTTTTCTTGAAAATGGGTGCCTCTTGGCTGGGGCAGCTGTCGTGAATGCAGCAGGTGAGACTGTGTGGGCTGCAGCCTTACCCACAGGAACCTCAGCCCAGAAAGCTGAGTTGGTTGCCCTAAAACAAGCCCTTAGGAAGGCAGAAGGGAAAAGAGCCACAGAATATATGGACAGCAGGTATGCCTTTGCCACCCTACATGTGCATGCCCCAATATATTGGGAGAGGGGGTTTGTTACATCTGGTGGAGCTCCAGTCCATAATCTTCCTGAAATCCAGGATCTCCTATCGGCAGTTTGGGAACCAAAAGCAGTGGCCGTGGTACATACCCCTGGGCATCAAAAGGGAGACTCCTTGGAAGCCCAAGGGAATAGGTTGGCAGATTGGGCAGCTAAACAGGAGGCTCAGGGACAAGGCACGATCCTCACCACAACTACCATCCCTCCACCTCCAGATGGAGAACCCCAGTATACTGAGGAAGACCTTACTTGGATCAAGAGCTGCCTAGGAAAAGCAGAGGGGGCTTGGTACTGTGACCCCGAAGGGAATCTGCTCCTTCCAGAGACATTGGGGCAGCTCCTTACTACCCACTTGCACCACCTCTCTCACCTAGGAGACCAAAAACTTGCCCAACTCTTGGACAAGGGAAAACTCAAATATAGAGGGAGAGGCCACTTCCTTTGCCAGCTGGTTGACTCTTGCAAAGCATGCCAATTCCTCCGTGCAGCCAAACCTGACAAACACATTGGGCAGAGAATAAGGGGACAAAGGCCTTGCCAACACTGGGAAATTGACTTTACTGAAATAAAACCAGGGAAGTTTGGGTTTAAATATCTCCTTGTTCTAGTTGACACCTTCTCAGGATGGCCAGAGGCATTTCTGACTAAGACCAAAACTGCATTAATAGTTGCAAAGAAACTTCTTGAAGAAATCATCCCTCGGTATGGGTTACCTGAGACCATTGCCTCAGACAAGGCTTTCGTGAGTAAAATTACACAAGGGATGGCTGCAGCTCTGGGGACAAATTGGAAATTGCATTGTGAATATAACCCCCAGAGTTCAGGCCACATAGAGAGGATGAATAGAACAATTAAGGAGACCTTAACCAAATTGGTCCTTGAGACTGGCATAGAATGGGTGACCCTCCTTCCCTTGGCCTTGTTTCAAGCCCAGAACAACCCAGGGCCCTCATCCTTAACCCCTTATGAAATCCTGTATGGTTGCCTACCCCCCATTCTTCCCACATTCCCAAACCCAAAGGGAAGAAACATACCTCCTGAACTACGGCCTATGCTGTTGAGTCTAGCACATTTTCAGAAGGACTTTTGGCCTCGAGTCAGGGACCTCTTTGAACCTGCCCCTTATGACCCCCACCCTTACCAACCTGGCGACTGGGTGTGGGTTAAAAGATATCAGAAAGGCTCCTTACAGCCCCGGTGGAAGGGCCCCTTTGTAATCCTCTTTGTTACCCCCTCTGCTCTAAAGGTTGACGGAGTTGGTCCTTGGGTACACCACTCTCATGTCCGGAAGGCTGAACCACCAGACCAGAATTCACTGAACGTCTGGGTGGCCCATAAGCATCCGACAGACCCTTTGAAGATTAAGCTGACTCATCACCCATCTCTCCGACCTTTCCAGGATAAGAAAAACTCTACTATGGTATCCGCCTTTTCCTGGCCTTCCTCCTCACCCCCAGGATTTCTGCCATCCACGACCCTCATCGACCCTGGAAATGGTCCCTCAGCAGCCGGGACACCTCAACAACTATTGCCTCCACTAGAACTCCTGATTCTCCGAGCTTCCTCTTTACAGCTTGCCAAGCTCTCACCTCCATTAGCTGTGATGATCCAGGAATTAAGCCTTTTGTCCTTTTTGACTATTATCTGTGCCCGACCTCAGCCCCAGGTCTATCCTATTATAATTCTCACAACCAATTTTATTGTGCGTACTGGGGGTGTGAAACTTCGCTACTGGGTGGCAGGCCCCAGTCCCCGGTTCCTCATTACTCCTAACCTGGTCCCCTCCGGGATGTAATCCTCATAGTATGATTCTATGGTCCAATGGAAGGGGCTGCATGGGCCTGGTAGAGGCAGTAGGGAACTGCCAGTTCCTGAATATAACCATCCTAAATCCCCAGGATCAGGGCTGGCTCCTAGGGAGAACCTGGGTTTTAGGGCATACGTATCAGGAACTGACCCAGGGGGGCTGATCCTGATCAAGAAAGAACCCCTAGCCCTCCCTTCCTACCCGGTGGGACCCAATCTAGTTCTCCAACCCCTAGCCCCTGCCCCTTCCTTGCCCTCAGCTCTTGGTCCTTCCATGAAACCTATGTCCCTCTTACCTCTGTCATCCTCACCCGGGTTAGCCTATCCTACCTCACCCCCCCAACTTTGCCCCTATGGACCCCCTATTGCTTCTTCTTGAAGTGGCCTGTATGACTCTGAACCACACCTTCCCAAATATGACCACTGATTGCTGGCTCTGTTTAGTTTCCCACCCTCCCTACTATGATGCTATAGCCCTCGATGCTACTTATAATACTTCCACAGACATCAGCCCCAACAGTTGCGATTGGGAGGATAGAAAGGCCAGCCTGACCCTCCCAGGTGTCTCAGGCCAAGGGGTTTGTATTGGAAACTCCACCCTGATCTCTCGCATGCCACAATGCCTCTCCTTCCAGGCCCGCACAGACTCCCCAGAACATCTTGCTGCTCCACCTTGCTATCCTCCTGGCCATTCTCAACATTACCTCCTAAATTAATAAATTTCTCTTTTTGTTGAAGAGTCTTCTGTTGAATGAGGGGTCCTTTAGCTAAGGCTTGAATGAAACTAAGAGATTGGGGAGAAGATAGAGAGTATCCTAGGATTAGGGGATACTCAGTAGAAAGGTATTATGATGGGAGTTGGAGAGTTCTGAGATCCATCAAGAAGGTGAGTTTGGCTGAATTGTAGAGTGTGTGGATCAGAGCAATATGCAAGAAGATTAAAAAGGTAGGATGCAGTGACTATGTAACCTTCCAATGTCAAACTTACAGGTCCTTCTATACAAGAAAGTCTCAAGCTAAGATGAACAGTGGTTATCTAATTAAAGCGACTGAGGGGAGGAAAAGTTTAGTTTGGCTTGAAGCTAAAGTTGGCAATTCTTTTAATGGAAAAGGTACCTTATTAATCTGACATAAAATTCTCTTATATGAGGCAAAAAATATTTTTATTTGATTCATTATCCTTAGTTTCCCTTCAAACTATATTTCAGTATGAATGACAATACAGTTGTCACATGAAACATGTGTGGAATAACTTAGAAACTCATCTAAAGGCAGCTGGGGTATGCCACAAATTTATCAAGACATCAAGATTTCACTTTATGAATCCCTGATGTCCAATTACAGCTCTAGGGATTTGATGTACCATCTAATTCAATTTCATAGGCACCTGGAAATTAAAAGTAAATTGTCAGAGTCTAGATTTTCAGGGAAGAACAAATGACATAAGAAAAAGTATAAAGGAAAAATATTAATTAAAGTAGCTGGGGGTAGGAGCAGGAAGATGGGAATACCACAGTCAACAAAAGCTAGGTCCCATTAATTTGACTCATATCCAATGCCTGAGGTTACCTATTCATTTAAGACTGAGTGAATCTGAGTATAAATGTCCATAAGGGTGTGGTTACTGAGAGTGACAAGAAAAAAGTCAAATTTGGAAGTATAAGAAGGTTTTTAGTAACTTCCATTATAAAACAGGCATTTGGAGGCACAAAATTAGTTCCCTAAAAAGGCAGTTCTGTATTATCACATGTGTACTTAACTCCTACATTACCTCTGAACAAAACACCAACTTAACCAAAGATAGGGAAGAAGTCCAGGTTATTGATCATATTAAAGATGTTACTCTGGGTAAGCTGGATCCTCAAGTGAACTGAAAGTCTAAACTCTCTTCAGCTGTTCATTGTAAGTCTATGAGACAATTTTCTTCACTTTGTGGCTTATAAAATTTAAGTAATGGTTGGGGGGGTAGTTAGAGTAGAAACCCCTTTATAGCATTCTTGAGTGATCATACAATTTCTGCTTAAAGACATCTACTGGTAGAGAAATCAAGTATCATGAGGCAGCAACTTCCATGTTTGGACAGCACTAATTATGGAAACACTTTTTTCCTGATATTGATCTGAAGTCTCCCAACTCTGTCATCTCCACTCATTTTTCCTAAATTTATCTTCTAGAGCCATAAATTATGAATTTAATTTCTCTTCAATTTCATAATTTTTGAAATAATTGAAGATTCCTGTTATGACTAACCTAAGCTTCCTGTTTTAAATGTTATAAACTTGACACCTGTGATTTCCTCAAAATCATTGATGAAAAACATTTGAAGAGAATTAGGTCCAGAGCAGGTCCTTGATGATAAAACCCCTCCAGGTGGATTGCTCTTTGTGTCCTATCATTCACCTTGTAACACAAGTATGTAACTACCATTATCTGGCTTACATCTCTCCACCACGTCCAAAGAGATATCATAAAAGATAATGTGAAACGTTCTGCTTTAAAGATTATTTTGTCTATTATATTCCTCAGATCTCCCAGACTAGTAACCCTGTGGTAAAAAATAAAAAAATAAGGCAAGCATGATACAAACAGGTTTAGATTGCTCAATCCTGCATGTTAGGGATAATTATTTTGCTTTCTAAATGTACAAAAGTCACTCCTTCAATAATTTAACCTAGAATAATTGAAATTCAATATGTATAAGAAGCTTTACAAACTTTAAAATATAATATAGCTATGCATGCATTTATATATACATTTGTATATTATATTTGTGTTGGGTTTCAATTCTCTGTTAGCCATCTTTGTCACATTACTTCCAATTTGGTGACAAGAGAGAAAACAATAGAAACTAGTCATTCTGCTTTTTATCTGTTAAAATAGTGTCTGTTGGTGAGAGAGTGGAGAATGCATTGATTTGGAGTCAGTATGAGTTGGGATCTGATCCTATTTTCAACACAAATAGCTAGCTGTGTGGCCATTGGCAAGTCATTAATCTTAGTTTCCTTATCAATATAATGGAGATCATGATACCCTGCCTTAGAAGGATATTGGGAGCATTATATTCATGGAGGGCTGTTTGCTAAATAAACTCCAATTATTAGTGGTATTGTCATCATTTCAATCACTCTGAACATTGATTATTTCTTTGATCTTCCTCAGAATTCAATCTTAGTTTTAAAAATCTCTGGTGTTATCTTAGCATTCTTTTCTAGGCTCCATTTGCTCTGAGCTTTTGCTCTTCTGACATTATCCTTAGAGAACTGTGCCATTTTTTTTTGTATTCATTCTCTATTATCCTCTCTTGCTTCCATCTTCTTTATGTGCCTTTAAAAATCTAAGTTGGTCGATTAGTTCTCCAGGCAGTTTCCCAGGTCTTTAGTCAGCTTTCCCTTAGCTTCACTGAAAATAGTTTGTGTTTGTGTTAGCAGAATCCACGGAGCTAGAAAAAAAATTTATGATACTCTTTAGATGAGGAATTTCAAAACCATGACTCAAGGTAGGATCCAAACATTTACTGTAACTTATCTTCCCCTATCCTGTGTTCCTGAAAAGAAATAAATATTAGATATTAAAGATTTGGCACATAGTAGGTACTTAACAAATATCTACTGTGTGAATTAGTGAAGATAGGGAGTGAAGAAATAGTCATTGCCAAGGAAAAGTCTTAAAAATAGATATTTTCAAAATTCATGATCAGTAAATCAATAACCAGTAAGTCAACTTAACATGTGCTAGTCACTATGCTAGATTCTGGGGGGAAAGGGAGAGACAGAGACAGAGACAGAGAGACAGACACAGAGACACAGACAAACACAGATGGAGAGGAAGGAAGGAAGGAATCCCTATACTGAAGGCTATTCTATCAATTAGAAGGTGGAAAAAAAGTTGGGTTGGTCACCTATTGAGAGGGATGGATACCTTATGGATGGCATTCATTCTCCATGAGCATTCATGCAATACATTTCCATAGAATGTTAATTGAACTGCTATCAGAGGTAGAATGGCAAAGCATATTCAAGAGTCCTAAGTGTAATAAAGGCATTTTATGTGGGGAGAGAGGAGAGGGAGAGAATGGAGTCTTCCCTCCCTCAAAGTCAGAACCAAGGGAGAAGGAGTTGATGTTGGTTTTGAACCAAGATGTAGAAGAAGGGTGAGTCTGTTGTTTCACTCTTCCAATCCTCTTTAGTTATGGCTCCTCACTAAGCCTGCCTGTTCACTCCCCACTGTTTGGCTCCTTCTAAATAGCAGGCTTCTTATATCTGGGGAGAGATATCACTTCTCTCTCCCCCCTAAGTTGTAACTGCCCTTCCCTCAGTCTTGAGTCAGTTAAGTTTGTTAATAAGTTTATTTAAACAACAGGGATAAAGGATAAAGTTGAATGTCTGGTAAATTGGGATCAGGAGGGAAGAGGAAACACAGGATCCATAGCTAGCTAAACTCTTCCCCCCAAAGTCAGGTAACCCATGTTTGGTGACCTGAGCTCCTGAGAGGTTCAGTATTGAACCCTGGCTTTTTACCCTACACAGCAGATGTCCCCAAATTCAGAGTAAGGAGAGATTGGGATCAATGTTCTTGTGAACTCCTTTTCTTTCCAATTCTCTGTCCACTCACTGATTTGGGAGAATGGTGATCAGGTTCAGGGAAAAGAAAAATTTCTGACATTGGGATCCAGTCAGATATTGACCTTCTCCTCAGGAGATCTCCAGTCAAGAGAGCAGACCAACAGACAACTCCTGGGTTGTTCCTTTCTCAAAGTTCCAAATCCTTTTTTGCCCACCCCACCCCTTGCTGCTAATGGAATCTGCAGTTTCTTCAGGCTTTTCCATTTCCAAAAGTCTCTGGATTCATCTCTCTCACGTAAGGGATGGGAAAATGTCCATGGATTATAATCTGTATTGTTTAAGGCTATCTGCATATAGATGAAATCAAACATCTATCAAAGCACCCCAATAACCCAGTGCTACAATACAGCAATGGATCTGTCATCTCACTAATACAGGTATTACAACAGTTTATCTGGTTACCCATTGATACCATCCCATCATCTAATTCCTGGTAATATCCCATAAATTTCCCACAAGTATACCTGTGCAGAGTATGAGCCAGATGTACCAACACATGATGTACCAACTCCATCGATGCCATTAATGTACTCTAAATACACTAAGGTTTTCCTCAAATACTTCTCATGTTGTTTGGATACCCCTGGAAAAATTCAGATTATCCCTCATCCTTGCTATGAGACTAATGAAATACCTTTTCCATTTAGCCATTTCTCTATGACTTAATTTATACTTTTGTGAAGCTCCTCACTAATTATATGCTGTAATCTGCTCAAATCCATTATATATATCTCCATTGTCCTTTGGGTGATTCTCAACTTAAAGTCCTAAAAGACAGTGATATTTTTTGGCTCATAGCTATACAATATCACTGCAAGAATATGAAACTTTTTTTAAAGGATGAATCTTTTACAGGAAGTAAGTTTGGGTCATTAAAAAAATTGAACAATTTTTCAAAGGCAAACTAATCAATCTATTGCCTCCCAATCAATTCCAAGTCTAGCTCATTATCCATTGGCTGTTTCAAATCCACATACATGACTACATATGGGTACATATAAACACATTTATATATAAAATGCACATATGTGTATATCTGTCATTTATCTCTGTATCTATTTATATAGAGAGAACCCAGATGAGCTGTTGTCTATACAATTACATGTAATATTTAACTGTACTACATCATTCTGGGGTTTGGTACAATCAATACAATGTCATTTGCTAATATGAACATCTGAACAACCTCTACCAACAGAGAGTGAAGTGGTTATGGATAACCTGAGCACTTTATGACAGGGTGATCTACACCAGAGACTTATGTAATCAGAGGAAAGGAACAAGGAAGTTCAGGCATCTCCAGAGTGAGAAGGCTGCTGGCAAAGAAGTAGAAAGGGGGTGAAGTGAATGGGGACTAACTAGTGCATGAGCACTTCATGAAATGGTGGTCTTGGCCAGAGACTTTCCAATCAGATAAAAGGATGACCTATGATACCATGAAGTAAATGCTCTACATGAAAATATGGAGTTTGAATTTGTTCCCACTCCAGTTGTTCTATACCCAGGGGTGGGCTCGTAAATCCTTATAACCAGGAAAAAAATCCACATGGCATACATTTAAGTTTAACTGTATTATTAATCTTTTATTCACCAATCTGTTAAGTCTAGACAACCAACAAAACAACAAAACCCTGATTTGAAGTGTTTGCTGATTTCAAAGGTAAAAATGCTCACAATGAAAATTTAGCCATTGGTCAAGTTGGCTCCAGCACACTCCTGTGCTTATACCTGTCTGGAAAGTATATTTAAAAAAATAAAAAACAATTAGGCTCACAAAAAAATATACACATCTAAAACATTCTAGTATCATTTTGTTGGTCTATGAACTGTTTTTTACTAAATTAGATGCAAAACTCCAAGTAGCCTCTGAACACTCATATCAAATGTGTGTTCTCCAAAAATCAAAACATTACAGAATGCTTGAGCTAAAGGAAACCATCTAGGTGATAGGATCATGTAGGCCACCCCCCCCACCTCATTTTATAAATAAGAAAATTGAGGTTCAAAGGGTCAAAATTACTTATCCAAGAAAATTAATGGAAGTATCTACATTCAACTCTAGGTCTTGAGTCCCAGTCTAATGTTGTTTTACTATGCCATCCTAGTTCCCAACTAATAATATTTAAAATCATGTTCAGCTATAATAATGCAACTATATTTCTGATTCAAAGTCAACTTCTTACCGAAACACAGTGTAATGGACGGAGCATTAGAGTTGGAGTCAGGAAAATCAGGGTCTAAATACTGCTTTAGATACTAACTAGTTTTGTGACCCTAGATGAGTTAAATTTTCTCAAAATGTTTCTTCAATCATAAAATGAATAATAGTACCTTCCTTATAGAATTATGAGAATCCAGTTAGACAAAAAATAAGGAGTTTTAAAGAACTATATCATATAATTACTTATTTATTAATTATTGTTATTCAATTGTATTTATATGTTTGTATTCTCTAAACTGTGCTGTTCTGCTCAGATACCATAATTTTAGTATTTACTATACTTCATTTAATTTCATATGGATTCATATTTTACACATTGTGCTATAGGCCTCCTTTGAAAACTCAAAAATAACTTATTTTAAAATTTTTCTTTTTTAGTTTTAAAATTTTATTTGTGACTTGTCTTTTTAAGTCATGGATATTTTGGGATGTATGCTACTGCCCAGTGGGACTTCCTTTCTTTATAAAGCAAAACCAACTTACCCAGAAACCTTTACCTATGCAACATTCCACCCCACCCCACCTGTTCCTCAAATTTCTAACTAAAGGATGGAAGTTATGCAGCTTGTTCCTACCAGTGAATATTTCCCTTTCTAATATTGCTTTTCCTTTGGGAGTCAATTAAAAAGACTAATGAATTGCAATTGTATTTCCTATTATTCCTTTAAAATATATAATCCCAGACATAAGAATTGGAAACTCAAGGACACAATTCAGTATTCCAGTAAACATGGCATTTAATCAGTGCAATTCTAGAAAGACAGATTAGTTTTTCACTAGAGGGTGATGAGGGGAAGTGGAGTTGGTTGGGAGGGATAAGATGGAGGGGAAAGACTTGAATTTTTTCATCCAAATTTTATAGTGAAAACAACTCTTTTTCTCCATACTGACTTGGTACACAGTGAGATGATGGAATTTAAGCTATTTGCATTACAGTCTTCTGGTTGATGTGCATTAGTATTCTAATAATATTTCCCAGTGTAGACTCTGATTCAAATATCCCTTAGCAGAGTTCTGACAAATTACGTTGGGTTTCCTGAATTTTGTAATTTCCTTTTCTTTTGCTTCAAATGATAGTTTATTTCTCTTGGTGATATGTGCATTCTCTCTGGCTTTAAGAAATCATTATGTATATGTCTTTCACTGCTGGAAACATCTATTACATAAAAACCCTGCCACTCCTGATCAGAAGTGTTGGCTAAAATCAATAACAGGATTCTGCCAGTTATGCATTCCAGCAAGTTATTCCCAGAGCTAAAGCCTGATAACAATATGGAGAAATACATTTCCGAGAGTCACCTATCTCCAATGCAATCATGACTACTGACTAGCAAAAAGGGTTATTTGATTGTCTAGCTCCTGCTGCCCAGGAATTATTGCAAGCAAAGTATATATGTGCCCTGATGAATTTAAAAAGCAGTCTTCTTCATTATGTGACAGCAGTTAAGTCCAAACTGTGAGTTGTCCTTATAAGATCATCACACAAATTCCATTGCTTGGCTGTAAATAATGTCCTGAGAAATAACATAAAAAATAACCTACTTTTCAGTTTGAAAATTTAGTTCTGGTTATAGAATAATCAAGAGCAAAGCGTGATGGATAATATATTTTTAAATACTGAATATGTCCAGAGTATTTTGTAATAGGCAATGAGGAGGCTATTTATTATTTGGTCATGTCAGATTCTTTGGACCCTCTATGAGATTTTCTTGACAAAGATACTGGAGTGGTTTACATTTACATTTCCAGTGGATTAAGGCAAGGAGAAGTTAAGTGACTTGCTCAGAGTCACATAGATAGTGTCTGAACTACCTATATGATTCCTTCATAGCTCTAGGCCTTAAAAAAAAAAGCAAAACAACAAAAACAACAAAAAAACTGTCTATCTTTGTTTCCTCTTTAGTGATTGGTGACTGAGTCAGAGGGAATAGACTGCTGAAGGAACTTCTACTTCCTTGTTTGTCTACATAAAGAGATCTGGTTGGCACACTTGCTCTATCTTCAGTACTTTTCTTTATACTCTTAAGTACAGCAAATGACCAGGGAAAGGGATCTCTAGTTCTGTCTCTGTCTCTCTCTGTCTCTGTCTCTCAGTTTCTGTCTCTCTGTCGCTCTGTGTCTCTGTCTCAGTGCCTCTACCTCTCCCTCTCTCCCTCTCTCTGTCTCTCTGTCTCTGTCCCTCTGTCCCTCTGTCCCTCTGTTTCTCTGTCTCTATGTCTCTGTGTCTGTGTCTTTCTGTCTCTCTCTCTCTCTCTCTCCCCTCCTCCCTCAACCCCCAAAGCAGATGATGGCCATTTCCAGGAGAAATCCATGGTGAATGATTTGCAAGTGCTTGGCCAAATGGAATAATTGCTCATTCTCAAGTCCCTGGTTGTTTTCTGCTTTTTGGGATCTTTTTCTGTTCAAAGTTCAGAGACTAAGGTTCTAAGAATGAACTTTCCTTGCTGAAGCCACGATAGAGTTTTCACAAAAACACATGACAGAGACATACACATACTTGGAAGTATCCCAAAAAGAGAGACCCTGAATGGAAACTTTCTGGTCTCCTAGAGGTAACTAAAGAAGAAAGGTGTCTTCTAATATAGCCTCTGAAAATCATGGAAAAGGCAGGAAATATGATTCCTGCCACCTCTCCTTATTGTTGCTACAGGTTATTCAGGTACCACAAGTCAAATGAGAAGCAAATTACTTGCTCAGGAGTCACTAGATTATATTTGCTTTCTAGGGAGGAAGTGAATGTAATGCTCTTTGTTATTTATGTGCATTATATGATAATTTTTAAAAAATCTTTTCATGGGATCCTTTTAGATCTTAAGAATCTGCTGTGGAACTGCATGAATAAAAGTTGCCTCACACCCATCAGTGCATACTTGGAAAAACTTATATATGAGTTTTTTAGTACCATGAGTATAAAATTTTGAGATTTTCCAGGAGTACTCCAGGTGGAGACAGTATACAAAGGAAAGAAACTGACCTTCTTTGACATCAGTTGCCTAGTATCAAGATCTTTTCCTGTAAAGCAAGAGTCTTGAGATGAACTGGGAAGCAGGGTGGGCCATGGATTAATTATTTCTTTGTTTCATCTCATTGCTCAAGAGCAGTTTCAGGAATAATTAGGGTAATGGGTGAAGAAAGGAACATGAGCAGGAAGGAAACAGCCTCTCATTCATTAAATGTTTGTAAGTGTTCACAAATCTATGGGATCTAATTAACCATAATTCAGGAAATAGATATTTGCATCATTTTCTAAGTTTTCCTAAACATATCATGCCAAAATGCAACCAAAGTGCCATAGGCTAATAGCTGTGGAGTACTGTCAGGATAGGGATCAGAAACATAGCAAAAGATACCATTAATTTTCACAAAATCATGGCACGAATTCATGAACAGGTTAAAGTTACAGGGAGGCAAAATTTCACTCAGAATAAAGAAACACTTTCTAGCAATAGTGTCCAGTAATGCAATGAGCTATATCATGAAGTTGTAGTGATAAGCATATATTACATTATAGATTATTAAATGACATCATATCTAGTCTCCTATATTATTCTCAGTCTAGCCCTTGAAGGCATATATTGATATCTCCATCTAACAGATAAGAAAAACTGAGGTCTAAGAGGATAAGTAATTTGCATATTCACATTCACAGAACTACTAAGCAATAATTGGATCCCAAAGCCAAACCTTTTGACTCTAAGACCTGTATTCATTCCACTCATTGGTTATGACACATCAAGAAAGATCTAATGGTTGGGAAAAATCAAGAGAAAGACAATTAAAATGATCAGGAGAGAGGGCGACCTTCAAAAAGAGAGATAATAAAAAGAGCAGAATTCTTCAATTGAGAAAGAAGAAGGCTGAGAAGGGACAAGAACAGACGATTAAAAATAAGGGTAAACCCAGACTTGAGGGCATGCATGGCAAAGAAAATTAACCTGTCATGGTCTTATTTCAAAGAAACAGAATGATATCAGAAAAATCGATCCTGTAATCTGAGATAACATTCCGATCTATGTGAAGAAAATATGAAAAAGAGAGAGGAAATTCATATCAAGATACATAGCTCCAAGAAAACTTAGTTTCCCTATACCATCATAACAAATGCTGACTATATTTTAGGGTGGAAAGCAACATAATTAAAAAGACCCGACAATAAAGCTGAATTAATAAAAAATCTACAAGGTCTTAAAGATTTTTTAAAATCTCATGATGATTTAAATATTATATCTCATTCATAATTTATTATGGTGTTAGAATTTGCATTCAATTCAATTCAAATAAATCAAGTCAGATCCAAAAGCATTTACTAAACATTTACTAGATACGGGACACTGTGAAAAGCTCTGGGGATACAATGACAACATTGTAACAGTCCCTGTCCTCATGAAGCTTACATTCTACTTGGAGAAAGTTACATGTATACAGATAAGTAAATATATGTTATATGAAAGGTAAACATTAAGTGATTTTTTTTTTTTGGTTGGGAGAACATTAGAAAATGGGAACATCTTGTAAAGGGGATGATTTCTGGGCTGAAACTTGGAGCGAATTCAAGGTTCCAAAAAAACAGAGAGCCCTTGCAAAAGCAAGGAGACAGAACATATTTGATTGAAACACAGAGTATGTAGACAGGAGAACTGAGGAAAATTTAGAAAGGTCAATAGTAACCATGTTGTGAAGAGTTTTCAGAGTCAGAAGAGTTTGTATTTTCTTCCAGAAACATAAGAAAAAATGGGACTTTTTCATCATAGGTGGATGGGGAGCAACATGATCCCATATATGATTTATGAGTATTTAGCAGTTGTGTTGACAATGGATTGGAGAAGGAAGAGGCCAGAACCAGAAAAACTAATTAGGAGGTTGCTGAAACAGTCCAGAACAGAAGTGATGAAGCTCTTAACTAAAGGCATGAAGATAAGTATCTGAATTGAAAGAGGACAGATGTGACAAATACTGAGAAGTTAGACTCAACAGGATGTAGCTACTTATTGGACATAGAGTTGAGGGTAGGAAAGAAGGAAGAGTTAAGGATAACTAAGACTAGAAATCTGGGAAGCTGCAAAGCTAAACAGAGGTGCTTTGTATTGTATTCTTTTGTATTCTTCATACTGTAGCAAGGGAAGGTAGAAGTTGCAATTGATTGACAGGTCTTAAGACTTAGAATCTCTTTGAGCTGGCAGGGTCAGAGTTCTAAGCTGTTGGAAAGAAGCAGTTTCCAGGGAGAGTCTGAAGCCCGAAGGGTGTGTGTACCTGGACTCCACCTAGACAAGATCATCTTGGAAGCTGACTGCCTCTGAAATAAACAGCAAGCCTGAAAGGAAGATTTCCCATACATTTCTGGTGGACAGAGTGTTTGAAGGAGTCTTCTCTCTATTCTCTGAGACATCTGAGGATCCAACAGCTGGATGCCTGTTACCTATCTGTCAAGGACTCTGTTTGTGAGATTCTGGTCCCTGTTGAATTTACTCCTCAGTAATTTGTAGTTTAGGCTTAGTTAAGTTAAGGTTATTTATTACCTGGGTGGGTCATTAGTAGTAGGACTCTCCTAATCCCCTTCTAATTCCCTTTACTCTTATTTAAGTAAGTAAATACACCCCTGTTATATATTTATTTGTGTTATCTTCTGTTACTCTTCCCTAAAACCTTACTTTAACAGTACTAAAACAGATATAGAGGAAGAAGGGACAGAGAGAGACAGAGACAGAGAGAAAATGAGAACATAGATTAAGTATTTCCTAGGTTCCAGGCATCATACTGAGGATAAAAAAATACAGGTAAGCAAAACAGTCCTTGTTCTCAGGAAGTTTACATTTTAGTAGACCAAGAAACAGAGACCGTCATTAAAAGCAGAGAGGGAAGAGGAGGGAGGAGGAGGAGTTTGCAGGAAGTTGAATGGAGGACTGAGCACCAGCCCAAAAACAAAACAAAACAAAACGACAAAAAACAAAAGCAAAAGCCTCACCTAACAGAATCAGAGGACCCAAGGCTCCAAACTATGGCAGATTGAAGATGGAAGGAGAGAAGGTTTTATTGAGGAAATTATTGGAACTTATTTAGAAATGTTGTTAGTATCCTAGAAACTAAATCTATTGGGATGAAAACCTGGATTATTTGCAACCTACCTACCTACACTAGGCCTACTGCCAAATGCAGAAGTCAGGTTTCATTTTTACCTTCTAAACATTTATGAAAGGGGGAGTTTAGGGCCTTTCCATATAAAACCAAATACAAACATCTGACTTTTTCCAAAGTGCTTCTAAATCTAAGGAAATGAAATGAAAACTGTCAGAATATTTCCAAATTTACTCTTACACTAGAAAGGGCTTCCAGAGTGTTACAATCAGAATCAGCTTCTCTCCCTAGTCACAGAGAAGACTTTTTCAAGGTCATACCCTTTTTTCTTCTTTTTCTGCTAAGGCTTAGTTGTAATGTAACAACATCCCATTGACTCATAAAATCAATTGACCTTGGCCCCCATTTATCCCAGGCCCTGCCACTTCTTAGAAAGTTATTTTTTGTTTGGTTGATTTTTTTTTTCTCAAAGAACTTTTAAAGGTCATGGTCGAGAAATCTGCAAATGCTGAAATGTTCTTTGTGTCTTCAGCCTATATCATGAAAGACCGAATGTTTTTATTATAGACATTAGCTGGTGATTTTACTTTGTTCATAGTGCTAAATTAATACATCTGCCCACACTATCTACTCAGAAGCTACCACCCTTTTGAGTAACAGAGAATAAACCATATCTATAAATAGTTTTCCTTAGATCACCCTGAGCCTGGACCCATTCCCTACTAGATAATAAGATGATGTTAATCTTTTGATTTCTTTTTCTCCTTAGTAGATTAAATCGTATTTTAAATCAGACACAAACAAAATCTTGCAGGAAACATAATTAGAAGTGAAATTGCTCCAAAGAACCTTTGTCTCTGGAAAAGGAAAAAAAAATTAAACAACCTTTTCACCCTCCATGATGTGCTGGGACATATCTAGTCTAATGATCAGCTGTCACCAAGTAATTGAATACCCCAGAGATTGAAGTGCCAGAGAGTCTATGCATTTTCATTCCTGTTATTTTTTCCTCTTCATAAATAGAAGGATAAAATAGACCTGCATGACACAAAATTGTTGCTTTTGATGAGATGCTACCCATATTTTCAGTGATCATTGGCTGGGTTGATATGTTGCTCATTTTAGCATTCTAGAGATGTAGTGGTAGTAATCACATTGTAAGATTGTGGAAATGAACTGTGTCTTCCATGTCTGTGTTTTAAAATTGTGATTATCTGAAAATATGGTTACACATCAAAACAAGTACTTGGGGTCTGCCAAGGGATAGAAGAGATCAGTGAGTCAGAAATTGTTATCCCAGCCCACCCCAACCCAAAGCAAAATGTAATAATCATCATCTTCCCACTAATTTCCCCCCTTGATTATGGAATCTCATGACCCTTTTATCTTTTCTTTTGGTAATACAAAAATAAAACGTAAATTATTCCATCTTGGAAATCTTTGAACAAATTTAAAAAATATATATTGGATAGGAGCTTACTAGTGAAGTTTGAAGGATAAGAGGATTTGGGGGCTCCTTCCTGGGACCATGGTCTAAGGGATGCATTCCTTTGTGCTACATCTACCTCATAGAAGGCATAAAAATAATATCCTTTCAGGTTAACAATCTTGAGTATGGCAAAATATGATTCATTATGGACAAGAAGATAACAATAGTTATAAAATCTAAATTTACAACTTTATGGTCTATAAATTATTTTCCTGGCAACAATCCTAAGGGGTAGGTTGGATAAATGTCATTAATCTCATTTTATAGATGAGGAAGATGAAGCTCTGAGAGATTCAGCAATTTGCTCAAGATCATACAGCTACTCTGGAGTTTAGGGACTTAAAATTGTCTTTTGTCTCTTTTTCCAGAGCTCCTTCTACATACCATACTGCTTCTCAAATAAATCTTAGGGATCTTTTGAGTTTCTGTCCACTCATCCAAATCTAGCTTCTTTCCAGTCTATATCCTCATTTATTTCCCTTACTGGACAGATCTAGTGCTCCTAAGTCCCCAAGGAAAAAGTAGTTCTCATTTGGTCCACAATTCTGACTTCTGTCTCAGTTTGAGGTCAGCATCAGATGAGCTTTCTTGGTTCCCTGCACAGCCAGAATCTAACAGTTGCATTTTCTTTCAAACTTCCCCAACAAACTAACTCTTTTATCTTTTTATTATCTGTCCACTACTTTACCCTAAGATTGCCAAATTCCCTTGATCCAATTAATAATAATTTATATAACAGTTTAAAGCTTGTAAAACACTTCATACTTCATCTCATTTGATATTCATACCCTGTTAAGGTAGGTACTATTATTCTTATTTTACTTACTTTTAAAAGTTAAATTTGAGAGAATTCATGATTTGCCCAAGCTCTCACAAATAAATGTTTCAGATAGGATTTGAACTCAAAGCCTCCTGACTCTAGTCCATCATTCTATCCAGGATACTACTTAAGTTGTCATTTCTGATTCTTTCAGTTACTCAAGGCCAAATTGTCATGTAAAAGTAGGTTATAAAGGGCTATTCAAGAGAGACGAATACTGGATTTAAATGGTAGAGACCCCAGATTCCAAGTTTGTCTTCTCAGTTTATTAACTGTGATGTTAATTAAGCAAGTCGCTTTAATTTGGGGGGCAAGATTTCTCCTCTTTAAAATGAGGAATTTGAACTAAATGATCATTATTATGTTCTTTTCTAGTTCTATGACTGAAAGCAGTGTAGTACAGTGGGAAAGTGCATTAGAGTTGGAGTAAGGGAGCCAGAATGTGAACTTGATTCTGTGTGACCTGAGGAAAATCACTTTATCTCTCTGTGTTTTAGTTATCCCATTTGTAAAATGAAGCCCAGTGGTTTAGATATCTATGTATTCTTCCAGTTCTAAATCACAGATCCTATGTTAAACAGGTAGGCATATTTTTTGGTGGTTGTGCTGATGATTGTGGTGGTGGAAGAGACCAAAGAGAGTGAAGCTTTTCCTTTGAACACTGAGTAGTGGGAAATGAATTGAATGTTAAATCAGAAGATACTGACTTAAATTCAAGATTTGCTACTTATTACCTGTGAAATTTGCTCAAGCTACTTTACTTTTGGTCTTTTTTTTTTTACATTTCAGTAATTTATTTTGGAGAAACAAGGCAGTGCAAAGTTGGCTAACCAAAATTTCTAAGGCAAGCCAGATTAATCTGCTCTGATTTAAAGTTCATGTCAAGAAACAGCATATAGTCATTTAAATTCAATCTAACATGCAGAAGTCATGTAAACATGGTTAGCTAGAAAGCTCTCAAGTTCCTAGAAAGCCTGACAATTTCAATTAAGTCCATCATGTCACCCTTTCCTCCTCCCTCAAACCCACCTACATCCTCTCCCCCACTACTTTCCAACTAAACTGATAATCTCCATGTGGATTTTTCCCCAAAAGTGAAGCAAAAAGAAACAATAACTATAATATTAGCTAGCATCTATCATTTAAAGGTTTGCAAAGTGCTTCATATTGTATTTGCTCCCCTAACTCAGTTACCATATAGAGTTTAGGATGGCAGAATTTCATCCAGGATGTCCTCTTTGTCCATGAATCAAAAGAAGGTCCACTTTTTTTTCCTAAAAATCATTTATCTCTTTTTATTCAACTCAAAAAATGGATTTGAAAAAGAAAATTATCAAAAAAGTCATATGGGAAGAGTATCTACATATCAACACATATAACAAATATGGGCCTTGAGTAGTAAAAGTTTTGAGGACGATTAAAGATATTCTCTGGGTTTGTAGGTGGGTCACAAAGGTCTAAATCATGGTTGGGCGATATTTCCTTTGCTCCAAAACTTAAGTGGGAAGGAGGGAAAACCTCATTTTTCTAAACCTTCTCTATTGGCAGTAGAGTCCATGATTCTAGAAGCTATTCCAAAGCAGAGTTGGGAAGAAGCCTTATGCCTTCCTTCTTTTCTGAAAGGGGCTACTCAAAAGGGTACCAGCTCCAGAAGTTCACACCCTTTATAAACATGGTCATGTCAGGCCATCTACTTATGATTTAGGGCAGGGTTAGGAGGGCAAATGCATACCACACAGATCGTTTTTCTACTGGAATTGTGTAAAAGAATGAAAGGGAGACTGAAGGAGGAAGAGGAGACCAAAGCCAAGGGTGCAGGTAAGTATTAAAAAAATCTAATTTTAGATTGTCGGGAGTCATCAAATCCATGCTGTTTGACATGGTCACAAGTGGAAACCAGGGCCTGCAAAGAGGCTACCAGGAAGGATGGAAACACCTGCTCAGACCCCCTCTGTGTGATTTCTCACACTAACATCCCTTATTATTGGAATTGCTATGATTATTATTCTCTCCCTAGCCCCAGGAGAAAATAGATGAGAGCAAAGTTCCTGCAGGGTTAATACAGATGTCCCACTTCATCCCCCTAGAATATCACCAAGCAATTCTACTTACAAAATTAAGCTTAAGAATTCCTATGTACCCACTTAAATGGGACCCCCTTCTTAGGTACAAAACTGTGTTTGGATTCCCCCACCCCCATGTACAGGCCAGGGACAACAGGCATATTAATTGCCCTTCAGGGAGAGGCTGGTACCTTATACTTCACTGATTTGTTTTGCTTACTGAAGCCTAGGCAATCTGTCTTAGAATCCTGAGTGAAACATTAAAAAATGAAATCCTGTTATTAGAATAATACCTAAAAACTGGGTTATGTTTTATTACCCTCTGGCCCCGCTAACTTGACAACAGTGTTGTGTGTTGATTATCTCCTAAGAAATCCTGATTGATCATGTATTTGGTTAGTATAAGGTATAATTATTCTTGGCTTAACCCCATATCTGAGCCTCACGGGTTAATGGGGAACTGACCCCTAGCCATGCTGCCTGGGACAAGAAAACATTCATCTTCTGTAAAAGCTTCCTATTGTTAGAATCCATGGAATCAAAGTATGTGTATGTGTAACCACTGAGGGTATTAAAAATAAAAATCAATCCAGAAAAGGCTTTTTCTGTGAAGCCTGGACTGCAGGCTGAAAATGAAAGCTATTTCCCATTCATTATGCCAATGCCACCCCACCAGCCAAAATATCCCCCCCCCATGCTGTGGTGTCCCCTCCATAGTATCTGGCACCCGAATGAATGACTCTTGGCTAAGTAACCCCCCCCCCAATAAAAGCTCTCCAAATTCAGGCAGCTAGCATTTCACTTAAGGGTGCTGCAGCCCCTCCTCCGAGTGGGTGCAGGTTAGAGGCATGAGGAAACCAGAATTTATAACATAAAAAGGATGCTATGGGACATAGTGGATCAAAGGAAAGAAAGCTATTCACTGAGCTAATTAAGCACACCCTCCAGAAGGGAGGAGTAAAAGTAAGCAAACAGCAGTTGACTAAGTTTCAGGACCTTATCCAAATTTGTAGTTTGTGGTTCCCTGATGAAGGGATGGTAGATTTAGAGACATGGGGGGGGGGAGGGGGGGGATGGCCTTGATTTAAACTCTTCTTACCCTGAATATGGGCCAGAACAGGTTCCAGAAAAAAACCTTTTCTTTCTGGACTCTCTTTAGAGGTGCTTTAGACTTGACCCACGAGGCTACTCTTCTTGTGCAGACTTTTTCTAATCTGTCTGCAACTGGAAAGACGCCTTTATTGTCCAGGCAGAATTCTAAAACTGAAGTCTAAGATTTCAGCATCAAATCCAGATCCTGAGGAGGAGGAGATGAGGATGAAGAGAAACTCTTCCACCCTCACCCTCCCCCCCCACCTCCCCACCTCCCCCATCCCCCAAAGAGGCTGTGTTAGAAGATGAGGCAGCTCAGTATAACAATCCGGATTGGGTCTTTCCCATTCAGGTTAGGTGACTACCAACAGTCCCTCCTCCTAAGAATTTTCCTTCACCTAAGGGAGGGAGGAGTAAATGGAAAGGAATGATGGGTCCTCCACCTCCTCCAACTTCATAACCCCCAGCTCCTCAATTCTAGCAGAGAGGAACCCCTCTTTCAATCCCCAGAGAACGTTACCAGAAATAAAGGTGTTCTTCCTCTATTTAGACTGAGTCTAGAATATCTTCCATTGCATAGGTGAGTCCCTTGGGTGAATATGTTTCCCTGTTTTAAGTTTCACTTGATCTGAATGCTCAGAGCAGTCACTGGTACCTAGTAATCTTCTTGACTGCATTTTTAACATCATCATTAATTATTTCAACAAATGCCTGAGAGAAACCTTGTATATAGAAAGCCTCTAAGGTCAAAGATTCTTGAAGCTGTCATAGGTCTCTTGGGCAATTGTGGGACTAATGACAAGGGAAGAAGCAAAGGATTTTAAATCAAATGGCACATGCTTGAGTCTCTATGGCAATAAGAGCTGAGCTTCATATAACACTTGAATTTTGGCATAGAGTTCTACATATATTATCTCACTTGAGTCACAACAACTCTACAAGGTAGGCACTACATGTAAAAACTAAAAGAAGAAAACTGACTTAACTGTACTTACATAGCTAGCACAGTGATAGGAATTAAATCTAGGCTCCATGATGACAAATCCAGCAATCTATTCACTATACTAATTCATCTGAGATTTTTCAGTTTCAAGTTCCTTCATCTGTAAATTGAAAAGGTTGGGGTAGGTGACTTCTAAGGTCTTTTCTAGCTCTAATTATGATCTAATGATCCCTAGTGATCTTGCTGCCTCTGCATTTTATGATCCATATATGGTCAATGCAGAAAATAGTCTGTGTTTTTTGCCTGTTTTCATTAGGATATCCTTGATGTAAGTAAACATAGACCATTCTCATAAAGATTTGATACAAATAAAGAACGTAGTCAGACATTTTGTACTTACTGATGTCTTCTCAATTGCTTTTAAAAATAGAAGTATCTATATTCATTTCCATTATTTCAGATTCTTTTCTTTTAGAAATTTTAAAAATTGAACCAGGAGACCCTTCAAAATCATGTTGCCTCTAGCCCAGATTTATTCTACAATTTATTCAGCTAGATTTAGAGACTCCTCCAAACTTGATTGTCTTGAAAGCCACTGCTATTTTCTCACATAGTACACTGGGCACTGAGGTGTAAAGTCCGATATAATATCTCTACTTTCTGCACTGATGAGAGCAGATCATCACAAAACCATTGGCACAACTCAATTTGGCAGCTGTTATCTTCCTTCTGGTTTTACTTACATGTAACCACTTTGTCAGAAGCTCCTTTTTGTCATGAAGGTACTGGAGTACTATGAGTACACTTCTTTTCTATGGCTCAATTTCCCATAAAAGGTGAAGACTGGGAAGAGCAATGATTAGTGGCTCTCCAAGTGCCTTGCAAGCACTTGGGCTGACAAGGTATCAAACAGAATTGACTTTACTTACATAATAAAAACACATAGAAAATTTTTCATTTAAGCTAATAGTCCAAGAGTCTCAGTCTTTGTCTGTTTCTCTGTCTCTGTCTTTATCTCTCATTCTCTGTGTATACACATACTAAAGGAAGGACAATGCCAGGGAGAGAATTTGTTTTGTTTGACTATATTTTTACAAGAATTTTCCCCACAAAGGAGAGGGTGTGGGAAGGAAAGAATATAGATTTATTCATTAAAAAAAAAGAATTAAAAAGAAAATCTACACGGATTGAATTTGGTTTAAAGTTCTTGAACAGTTTCTGAAACCTTGACTATTCTTTTCAGGTAAAGTGAAGTGATATTTAGATGAACCAAATGTTTATATGGCTCACATATTTTCACTCCTGGATTCTCACAGAAGCCAGGTCCAATGAACAACTCTGAGTGATTCTACACTGTCAGGTTCTATTCCAGCTTCCTGCTCAAGGTCTATCCCTGAGCCTGTTCATAAATACACACTAATGTTCATGATGACTCCAATGACACCCTAAATATATCCAATTGACCCCACCTACCGAGATTTTCAAATATATCAAATAACTCATCATGTATTCACATGTGCCCATTTACTCACAGTTGGTACTGTTCAAAACTTCCATTCAGAGATCATATCAAAATTGTATTACCCTGCTTATAGTCTACACACTTGTGAGAATAAAGTTTCTGACACGCCCCTAATATACTGGAGCACTTTATACTTCCATTAATATCAACCCAAAAGAAAGATTTTTATCTTATCTTATCACTTCCTTTATATGAACTAATGACTTCAACTTTGTCCATAGTTGTAACTCTAACTTAGGCAGAGACTGTTTTAATTTGTATTTTCGCAACTCCAGTTCCTAGCAGTGTCAAGGTCTAGTCTTTCTTTTATTAATTTATTTGTTTATTAGTTACATTAAAATTCCCAGATATTGCTCTTCCCCACCCCGCTTCCTGCACTACAGAAGACACAACTTGACAAAAAAAAAATTATAGATATATAAACTATATCTTTGTGTTTCTATTTACCAGTTATTTCTCTGGAAATAAAAATTCACAAGCTATTCTTCAAACATCAGTTCTGTAGCTGTATATAATTTTCTGTTGGTTCTACTCATTTGACTTTTCATTATTTCATGTAGGTTTTTCCATGTTTCTTTTTTAATTAACCTACTCCTCATTTCTTATGGCACAATAGTATTCCGTCACATTCATATGCATAACTGTTCAGCCATTCCCCAGTTGATGGGCAGCACCTCACTTTTTAGTTCTTTGCCACCACAAAGAGAATTTCTATAAAATTTTAGAACACATAGGTTCTTTTTCTTTTTCCTCTGTCTCCTTGGAAAACAAACCTAAAAATGGTATTTCTTTGTTTAAAGGTATATATTGTGACAAGGAAATCACTTTAAAAGACTGATATATATTAATTTAAGGTCGCCAAGGAATTCAGCTATGTAATTCCTTAATGAAAACTCAAATCAGCAGTCAACCTTTTATGGAGTTTAATTACAAACAGGAGGAAGAAAAGCATGAGAGAGAGAGAGAGAGAGAGAGAGAGAGAGAGAGAGAGAGAGAGAGAGAGAGAGAGAGAGAGAGAGAAGGGAATAGGGCTTAAATACCCCCTCTGTTTAGGCTGGGCCAAAAGGCCCAAGCCCTTAGATAGCTGAGGCAAAGAAAAGAGATCAGTCCCTATCACTCACGTGACGAAAATGGAGAAACAGTCTCAGCGGCCTCCACCTCCAGCTTCCTTCAGAGCAAACTTCTCAGAGCACAACCTCTCAGAGCAAAACCTCTCCAACTCCCTAGTCCTCAGACCCTGCTATCTTTAAGGAAACCATCCAAGTTCCCTCCCCTCAGTTCTCACACCTACCAATCACTGTCCATGTCTTCCCTGTGCTAATGGTGGCTCTACTTTAACCCAGGACCGCCCAGAGGTCTGTGGCTTTGCACATGTCTGTTGAAGGTCATATTCTCAAATAATTAAATCTTGATCCTTTGCTGCAACCCTTCCTAAATCCTGTTACCCTGAGCAGGGTGGAGATTGGAAATTCCAAGACCTGGTTCTGTCATTCCAAGTATCTCTATTGTATCAATTCTAAAATCAATCATGACTCAAAGAACTTCCTGTTCTATGCTTAAGCATAGGTCAAAGCCCTTTCCATTGTTCAGCAAAAGGTTTCTGTCCTAAAGTAATCTTAAGTAGGGAGGAGAAAGACCCTCCCATGCCAAAGGGGGGTTCACATTCCAATAGACTATCAGTAGGAAATTTTTCAAGTATGAAATTTCCCAATGGTGAAATTTCCAACATTTATAAGTCTAAGAAATTTTAAGGTTTACAATATGCAGTTCTATAACTCTCTGGGCATAATTTCAGATTGTTCTCCAAAATGTTTGGGTCATTTCACAGTTCCACCAACAGAGTATTAGTGCCCCCATTTTATACATCTCCTCTAACATTTATCATTTTGTCTTTTATCATTCTAACCAATATATGTGTCAAAAATATTTCAGTTGTTTTGCTTTGAATTTCTGTAATCAGTAATGATTTAGAGTATTTTAAAATGTCTATATATAGCTCTGATTTCATCATCTAAAAGCTGCCCATTTATATCTTGTAACCATTTATCCAGTCAGCCTTTAATAAGTACTCATTGCATTGAATTATTGAACCCTCATATATATACATATATATATCCAATTTGTTTTCTATAGGCAAAAAGCTATTATTTCACTAAAATTCAAAATATAGCCAAGTTTTCTGATGCCCCATCATGATTCTCCCCATTTTATGGGTTCAGAATCAAATTTAAGACATCTGACTTACAGTTGAGAAACTATGTGAGTCATTAACTTCCAGTGGCTACTTTTTGGGGGAAAAGATTTATTATCTATTTGTTACCATCGCTGCACCAAAAAAAATTAAAATTAAAAGTGTTATTTTCACCTACGAACATTTTCCTTTAAGAAGAAAATTAATTCATGTTTTCCAAAATTTGAGGATGTGCTTTATTTATAATACTTCTATCATTTTTTGCATTTGAAACTTCTTTGAAGGTGAAATGGGAAATTCCATTACCCCTGGTTCTAAATTTAATTCACTAAGAAGAATTCCTTGATGTGTAGAAAATACACCTTTTTTTTGAATATGGCTGAAGACTCAAGTGAAACTAGAAATCAGGTTACTACTAGCTACTCTTTTCTTTTCCTTTCCTTTCTTGCCTTTCCAGTAGACTGTAGACTTCCTTAGGGCAGACATATTTTTGTGTTTGTCTTTGTTCTTAGCAGGTAGCACTGTTCCTAGCACATAGTAGGTGCTTAATAAATATCTGCCAATTGAATTGACTTGAATCATTTATTAGGTAAATGGAAAGAATCTAAACTAACACAAAGCCAACTAAGTCAAATAAGGGAAGAGGGACATACAGTCCCCTAATGAATTTGGAATATTGTACCTAGGATGTCTAGATAATTCAAACAAAAGTCCAGGCTCAGCCCATGAACAGAAGTTCATGTTTTTTGGTCTTGTATTGCCCCATTGTCATCATAAACCATTTTTCATATGGTTTCATTTTCATTACAGCATTGCAAAATTGCAAAGGTATTGTTCCAAACTTTCCTTGACAAAATCTTTAAATCATGATTTCATGATTTGGTAGTAGAGGTCCACTGATGGAAATGAGTCTTCATGCAAATGAGTGGGAGAGAAAGGGAGGAATTTTTTGGCACTTATTTTAAAATGTTTTTCTGATATAAATATCTCCTTCATTTGAATAGATTTGATTTTACTGTAGAAATGGATTCACTCTATGAGATGTACAGGAAATATTTGAAATGATACAATGTTTTTTTGTGTTTGTTTGGAGAGAGAAAAGTATATTGTGAGCAAGAAGTCATGTAAAATGAAAAAGAAGAATGTATTTATGTTCAAAAATCATAAAATGATTCTTTCTATGGCAAAATATATCTATATTTTTCAGAACTTGTGTATTAAGTTTCTAGAGACAAATGAATAACAAAACACAATCTCATTTTGTATGGCAGGCAATAGTCTGTGTTCTAAAGCTGCATCTACTTTCAATGCAGATGTAGAGTTTCAGATCTGACTCAGTCAGAAAAGGTCACCAAGCCCAAATGAGACATGAAAATATATAAAGCCTCTGTACGTGTTCATTTGAAGAGTCTTCTATTTTAATTCCCTTTTTGTGTTTTCCATTTCCCTGACCAGCTGAAGATGTTTGAAGGCATATATGTGTTTGTGAAACATGTTTGTTTATTTTCCTACTTATCATTCATTTGTATGTTTGTTGAGAGCAATGCATGTATCTCTTTTGCCCCACAAACACTGCTAGAAATGCTTATGAAGCAAGTCAGTTCAGACTGTTAATTTTTTAAAAGAGTATAATAAGAATTTCTCATAGTAGCATAGAAAGAGAATATCCTGGACTTGACTAATAGTAGAATTAGTCACCTACAAAAACAATAGATGACAAGGTTTTGCCTTGCAACTGGGACCTTTTATGTCTGTAACCTCTTCCATTAAAATATAAGCTGGAGAGCTGGGACCATCTCATTTTTCTGTTTGTACCTTAGCACAAGACTTAGCACAGTGCTTTGCATATAGGAAGCACTTAATAAATGTTTCATTCATTCAAAGGTATACTTAGATTATCCTCAAAAAGACACCCAAAGTTGCTCAGGATTTCTAAAGTTGGAAAAATATTTTCCAATCATTCAATCATTTCTCAAATACTTCCTCAATACCTTTTATTGTAATGTGATTAGAGTATACAAATATGAATAAGACATCTTTGCTTTCAAACCAGGTAGAATGTAGCAAAAAAAAAATTAGGAACACAAAAACACAAAGCATATTAGAATTGCATAAAATAAATCTGGAGGATGAGATATAAACAAATTAATATGAGTATTCACAGGAAGGAGATCTCATTTTTGATTAATGGAAAATCTTTCCTGGGCAAAGTGGCATATGAATTGGAGTTTAATGAATAAACAGTTATTAAATACTTGGTGCAAAGTATTGTCTAAATACTGAAGATGCAAATAAACAAGCAAGAAAGTAGCTTCTCTCAAGGATTTCACAGTTTAAAAAGAGAGGCAATTCATATTTATCTCAGCTGCAAGTCAAATGGTTTTGCTTTCACTGTCCCCTTCTGTGTCCATACCTTGCTCTTTGTCTCCATAAAAATTCTTTAGAATTAGGTGGGGGTTTCTTGTTGTTGTTATTGTTGTTTGCTCATTTTTTCTACCCTTTTATAGGTAGACTTTGTTTTCTGGGAGGTTAGGGTACCATTTTAAACTTCAGTCCTTCCTTGATTCTTGCTACCCTTGGCTTTTTCTCTGGGTTTCTGCCAGTTTCAGTTCTTCCAAGATGATATGATGGCCTGAGGGATGAGAGCTCTGAGTGCCACCTCCCAGTGCTGATTCAATCAACCCTGAGATGATGAGAGCTTAAAGACTTACCTCAGGCTTAGGCATAATCTTTTGGTCTCACTCTATCTTGATCAGGTCAGGGTCTGCTTGATTCTAGACCCAGGCTTAGGTCCAAGTTTTTGATCTCACTGTGTATTTGATTTAATTGGACACACAGTTGATTGGTCTGTCTTGGGGCTCCATCCTGAGCATTTGGCCAAAAGATCCAGACCCACTTTGAGTTTATCAACTACCCTAAACTGGGATCTATGTCCTTATAACAGGACCAGCCTGGGACTCCTTGCTCTGGACCCATGCAGATCAGCACAGACTGCCCTGGGCTGGGATTCCACACTTCATCAAAGGTTTAGAATTTCAAGGGGTGTGAGTTGGTTGGACCTCTATTTTGCCCCAGTAGGGTCTCAGAGTCTGAATGTTGACTTGGGATTAGGTTCTGAACCTGAGACAGCAGAGGTAGGGTGGGGGTGTGTGGCTTGCTCTTCACTACTTGCTATAGCTTCCTGCTAACTGCTACCTTCTCACCCCAGTGCTGCCAATGCTCTTTTTATACATTTTAGGTTTTTCTTTTCTTGAAAGTTGTTTCACTCTGTCTTCTTATTGGTTCTTTCACTTCTGAATTCATTTTGTGACATTATTTTAATATTGGTTGGAGAAGATTCTCATGGTGACTCTGAGCTTCTCTGCTTTACTCTGCCATCTTGGTTCCACCTCCAGAAGTGACTCCCTGCAAGTCAAATGGAAAGGTCTATTGGTCCTTAATTTAGAGAATTACTCTAACACTTACTCTGACACTTCCATAGACAAAAACCATGTCTGATGTTGAATTATTTGATAGTACCAAATAATTTAGTAATAAGAACTTTTTTCTAGATTTTGAATTTTGCTCTTCTTTTAATACCCCATACCTTTCTTCTTGAGACATATTAAATCATTTGGGAACAAAGAAAATACAAGACCTATGGCAGGTAAGGCTATGGTACCTGCAAAGGTATTTGCAAGATTGCATCTTCATAAGAGATGTTCCCTTCGTAATGGCTATAGGGGTTGGGCTGGAAGTAGAATGGCCAAGGTCAGGGTGCCACTACAATTCTCAGAGCTCTTGGATTTCTAATTCCTAGACTTCTCTACCACCTTTTGAGGAGAATGGAAGGTTGAGACAGTAGCACTGGAGTTAGAATAGTTAGGACTGAAAAGAGGCCAAGATGGAGTAGTGTAACATTTCAGTTTCCAAGGGGTGGCATAAAGTAAATATATTTAAAGTGGAAAATGTTGGACAAGTTTAAGGAATGCTGAGTGGTTCAGTTAGGCAGAAGAATGTGTTCATGAGAGGGGGTAGTATGATATAAAGAGCTGGAAAGGTTATTAGGTGGAACAGAAAATAGAGTGCTAGACTGGAGTCAGGAAGAACTGAGTTCATCTCCTGCCCCCAGACACTTCCAAGATGGTTGACCCTGGGCAAGTAAGTCATGTAATCTCTGTTTGCCTCAGTTTCACTATCTATAAATGTTGGAAACAATAGCAACCACCTCCAAGGATTGTTGTAATGATCAATTGAGAAAATATTGGTGAAGTGTTTGACATATAGAAAGTGCTTTATATTTGCTTGATTCCTACATTCCTGTAATTCTCAGAGCCCAGACCATGAGATTTTAGAACTTACTTGGTATCAGGAGTCCTTAATTTCTTCCAAGTGCCTTATAACTATCATGCCAGATTGAAGCTCTAGGGCTAACACTAATAGGAGTTTAATCCAAAAAAACAGAAGACATCTTCAACCTTGTGGTTTCAGAATTATAAGAGGCTAAGCCTTGGGAACAGGGATCTGTTTCAGGCCATCTCTAAGGGAGGTCTATATACATCTGTGATCTTAAGCAAAATTTTCAGGAGGGCACTAAAAGGACGATAAGGCCCATGGTCTCAGTGATCAAAGTTGGTGAAATGAGTATTTGCCCCAAATTCAGGATACCAGATGTTTATAATCCACTTGTGGCATTTTGGGAGGAGGTTCCAGAACTGGCAGTTTGTGTGAGTTAAGTCTGATCTGAAAGACTTAAGCACCAAATATTTGCTGACAGAAGTCCCAAGGAAAAAACTATGGCCTTCACCTTTGTTTGGAGTGACTTAACTGATATCATGTATTTAGATCGACCAATATGGATGCTGACTCCATTACCTCATATAATGAGTCATCACAGAATCCTAGAGAGTGGTGACCTAAATGAACTGATTCTTCCTTCTTCTTCTTCCAGGCAAATTTTAGCTTGCTCTTCCCTTATTCTTATTTATCATTATTAAGGCAAAATAAACTATTTGATCAATAAACAAATAATTTCTTCCTCTGCTGCTATTTCTTCATACTTTCATCCCTACTCACCTTAGCCCTACTTCCTCAGAGTCCATACATATCCCCCTTGGCCCTCCCATTCCACTGTGGCTTTTTTTGTCTTTTGATTTTAATAGAAATCTGCCTGTAGAAGATTTATTATTCCTGGTCTTCCTTGTTAATACTAGATTCTCCATCTATTATGTCTCTGGGTCAGAAAGAAAAGTAAGCATATTCATAATCCCTTATAAGCATTTCCTTATCATCCTTTCATCACTGTCACTAAAGAGCCTCTCTTTTATTATGATTCATGCTGTCCATCTCCGATTCAGATTCTTGTCAAAGTTACCAGCTGTCCTCTCAGTCATTTCTCTTCCTTTCTCAGGGAGTTTGGTCCCTAGTTCACAGTGTTCTCCTCAGCTCCAAATTTCATCTTCAGACTCCCAGGCTTCAGCAGCCTCTCATTTCCATTCATCATCCACTCAATTCAATGCAATAAACTTTTATTCAATACTTACCATGTAGTAGACCCACTTCATTCACTGCAGAAATAGACATGAAAAAGGCAATCCTTACTCTCAAGAACCTCACATTTTTATTAGAGGAGGGAATGACAGCATTAAGTTACATAGAAAAAGAAATACAGTCCAGACTTCTGGGGGCAGAGCCAAGATGGTGAAATAATCCAGAGAAGTTTTATGTCACCATGAGAATTCTCTCTGACCAAGATTAAAACATCACCACAAAATGAATATAGAAGTGAAAGAATCAACAAGGAAAAAGAGTGAAAAAACTTTCAAGAAAAGAAAAACCCAAAAGGTAGAAAGAGAATATCTGGAGCACTGAGGTAAGAGGAGAGCAGAGCCAACAAGAGGAGAGCAGGCTGTAGCAAGGAAGGAAGAGCAAGCCAAGAGCAAGCCACACACTCCCATCCCACATGTGCTGTCCCAGGTTCAGATCCTAAGTCAAAGCCAACATTCAAACCCTGAAATCCTGCCTGGGCAAAAAGTGGTACAAACCAACCCATATACCTTGACATTTCAAACCTGTAGAGAAGTCTGGAGTCATAGCCCAGGGCAGTCTGTGCTGAAGTGGACTGATCCGTGTGGGCCAAGAGCAAAGCCAAGAATACCAGTCTGGACTTAGGATAAGGACATACTACACAATCTAGGGTGGCTGATAGTACTAAGTGCTAAGTACTGATCTTTTTGCCTAAAGCTCAGGGTGGAGCGCCAAGAGAGGGCAATCAAGGGTATGCCCGATTGGATGAAGTGCACAGTGAGACCAAAAACTTGAGCCTAAGTTGGGGCTAGAATCTTAACAGTCCCTGATCTGATCAAGTTCAGACTGAGCTCAAAAATTCACAACTAAGACTGAGGCAAGTCTTTAAGCTATTAGCATCTCAAGGGTCAATTGCATCAGTAGGGAGAGGGGGCTCTCAGAGCTCTCAGCCCTCAAACCATCACATCTTCTCCCAAGCCTACATATAATTACATAGGGAAAAATGAGCAAACAACAAAAAAAGCACCTAACTCTAAAGAATTTTTATGGATATGAAGAGCAAGGTACAGATACAGAAAGGGACAGTAAAAGCAAAGGAAACACATCCAAAGTCCAGAAGAAAAAGAAATGCAGAATATTTTAGGTGGTTCAAAGTGTTTTTGAGCAGGGAGAGCACTTCCTTGTAGGATGTGGTTCTCAAAGCTGAGCTCTGAAGGTTTCTAGGGATTTCAAGGTGGAAGTGAAGAAAAAGATTCTAGGTTTTGTGGGACAACTCTCTGAAGGCATGAAGGTGGGACATAGATTTTGGTGTACAAGTAACAGTGAATCATAAATATAATTTGGCAACTATGTGGAGAGGAGATCTTACCACACCCAATTTGTGATAAGACTCCATATAGATGTTCAAAAGCATTTTATAGGGTTTTGATAGCTAATTAGCTTAAGTCATTAATACAGTAGAACATACAGAGGATTTTTGGAAATATGCAATGATGCTTGATAACAAAGATTTGAAACATTTGCTATGAAGTCTTCAAAGTTAATACAAAGTTAACTGCTATACTACTCAGGTCAGAGTCACCTTTCTTGGCTATAATATTCTGGGAGCCTATAGTAGCATAAATCTTTGAAGAATCAAGCATCCGGAGAAAACAAAGTTGTTTTTATACTATCTTATCAGGTCAGTTGTACACTCTCCCCTCTCAATGAAGTCAGCTCCTCTGTATGGATTTCTGTTTCCCTAGATAATTACAGAGACCTAAGGTTTTTATTCCTCCATCAGAAACTCTTAATATATTTAATTTATTTCTAATATGCCAAACTATATCCTTTCTAATACTATGGTTAATATTCTATTATTATAATTAACATTTTATACACAGTTAATTTACTAATTGGATCCAATTCTTTCTAAAACATAATTTTTTACAGTTACTTATCTAAAGGATTATATGTGATCACTCTGTTCATAATCAATAATATAAGAGCAACAGAACAAATTTCCTTTCAAATTCAAATGAGTTCTTATTGCAGAAAGAGGATTTCCCCTGATTGAATCTCTACCATGCTTTCCACAGTGACTATTCTAAATTTTTCTTCTCTCCTGAAGTCTCCCCTGTCATCCTCTCCCTTCTTCTCCTTAGTAGAGGACCCTAACTTCTAGTTTACTTTAAAGGGAGTCCAGGTGCTCACAATAAATCTCTTACTCTTCTATATTTAATAATTCAGTGATTCTCAATATCACTTTCCCTTTTTTTCCCTTCAATCCAATCTCTGAGGAGGAAGAAGAGTATCTTTTCCTTATCAAAACCAATCCCTCTACTTGTGCCATTCAAATATTCCAGACTTATCTTCTTTGCAAGTGAAGCAGGCACCATAGCCTTTACCGCTAACCTTCCTGCCAGTGCTCCCTTCTTCTTTTCCCTCTGAAGGCTGTACATTGACCTACAATTTCATATCATGTGGGAAAGAACCCAGGATACCTGCTCCATTCTAACTCTTGGGTCTATTCCTTTCTGGATAGACATGGCAGCTCACATTGCTTGAATGAGCAGGAGTCATCAACTGTTATCATTCCAGCAAAATGAAAAGCAACATAGTTTTAACATTTGCCATGCTTCTAAGGCCCTAAGACCTCTAGGAATTACTCTCTGACCTGTGTATAAGAGGCATGAAAAGAGAGAGCGCTGACAAGCCAAGCAGGCAAGAAACAAGCTGGGGACCTGATCTGCAAAATCAAGGAGAAGGTTCCAAATGGAAAGTTCCCAGGAGAAGGCAGTTGAGCTGGCCAGGAGAAACTGAGAAATCTCTGCTCTCTCTGGGGGTTGACTGACCAAGAAAGGAGGCAAGCCTGGCTTTTGGGGGAAGAAGCTGAGAACTAATATTATTAACTACTGTCCCAGGCTGAAGGACCCTTGGGGGGGAGGGCTTCTGAAATTAGGCTAAGAGACCTTGGTGGCTTTGTGAAGAAGAAAAGAAGAATAACAGTTGTCCTCCATCTCTCTAACTGTCCCTCTGTCACAGTTGTGACTGGATTGATTTCCCAAACCCTCAAATTCTCCTTATAGTTTAGGGAAACCTTCATCTCTCTTTCCTCAGTTCTCTATCCTATTGTTTCCCAATAAACCCCTTACCTGAGAAAGAAAAAAAATTATCTTTAGAGTCCACTCAAGGGGGAGGGAGGAAGCCAAAATCACCCACTTTCAAGAAGTGGGTGATTAAAGGGAGTGAGGGAGGAAGAGGGTAGGAAATAGACCCTTCAAATAGAGATCAGGAGGAAAAACCCAAAGCCTTCTAGTCCCAAGTCAGAGTATATACCAGTTACAACAACCTGAAATAGTTTACAAACAGATTTACATCTCTATTACATTTGGCACCTCAAGTTAACTGTACCCTACAAATCCCTGGTAAAGAAAAGATAGACAATATGTTCAAACAAGTGGTTTGTGGAGTTGTGATTGTGGCAGCCATTGCCTGCTTTGGGGTATGCCACTTATTATATAGCAAACTTACTCATATGGTAGTAGAAACTTTGGATTATGTAGGCAATGTTACAATGTCTGTTTTACAGTTGCCATTTCAATATGAACTGGTTCTCTGGCAAGTCCTGGCACAAGTATATGTACTCTTTATGGCTGTGTTGCAGACTCTAATCCAAGTGAAGAAAGTATTCAGATTTGTAGTATCCCTTAAGGCAGAAAAGATTATGGGCATGGATAACAACCTAGAAGGCATGATTAAGGCTGTGTTTGAACAATTGATTAAGGAAAAAGGGCTAGATGTTGTTATGGGCAAGGACAAAGGGCACTCAGAGAATGCACCTCAAGAAACTGAAGGTGACAATGAAAACAAGGCTGCTTGTGATCCTGAAAAAATCTGTCACAGATCATCATTTTATTACTCCTGTCAATGAACCCTATGAATGCTTGAGCTTTGCCATTGGCCTTGCAGCTGAACCCATAGGACTCTTAGGCTTTTCCATAAGTCTTGAAGCTGAACTTTCCATATATCTATTGTTTCCCCCAATAGAATGTGAGCTTGTTAAGAGGAAAGACATCATTGGTTTTCTATTTTTATCTCCAGTTTTTAACACAGTGCCTGACATATTCTTTACTTTATTCCCCATCATCTTCCTACCAACTGCCTTTTTACTCATCCCATGCCTTTAAGGATTTAACCTCAAGAACTCTTGAGCCCCCCAATTCCCAAAACCTTCTCCTCCTTCTCCTCCTTCTCCTCCTTCTCCTTCTCCTCCTTCTCCTTCTCCTCCTTCTTCTCCTTCTTCTCCTTCTCCTCCTCCTCCTCCTCCTCCTCCTCCTCCTCCTCCTCCTTCTTCTTCTTCCTTCTTCTTCTTCTTCTTCTTCTTCTTCTTCTTCTTCTTCTTCTTCTTCTTCTTCTTCTTCTTCTTTTCTTCTTCTTCTTCTTCTTGTTCTTTCTTCTTCATCAGAGATGTCAAATATGTTGCCCACACTCCTTCCTGAGAGCTGCCAAAACAAATTAAAATGTAATTTTGAAATATTTAACAAAATTAATTAAAATATAACATGGAATAAATAATGTTAATTTGTGGTTAGCTTATTTTTGCCTTTTATGTATAATATAATATGTAATATAATAATACATGCATGATCAGTTATGAATATATAATACATTATGGTAAATGTGCTTATCCAAATGATACAAAGTTTCACATTATCTATGTCTAAAACATCTATGTCTCATT
The DNA here is from genome assembly GCF_027887165.1 of Monodelphis domestica. Taxonomy (NCBI): domain Eukaryota; kingdom Metazoa; phylum Chordata; class Mammalia; order Didelphimorphia; family Didelphidae; genus Monodelphis; species Monodelphis domestica. Next base: position 355,561,059 of record NC_077228.1, read on the forward strand.
TTCTTTTTCCCACCATGCAGCCCCTCCCTCTCCCCAAAAGGGCAGGTAATATGAAATAGATTGTACATATATTCCCTGTTCATCCTGTTGTGAAACAAAACATACTGATTACACCAGATAAAAAATTTATAAAGAAAAGAATGGTATGTTTCCATCTATATTTGGACTGTCTATTCCTTCTATGATGTGGATATCCTTTTTTGTCATGAGTCTCTTGGAGTTGTTCTGGATCCTTGCTTTTTTGGTAATATTTAAGCCATTCACAGTTGATCACCATGCATTATTATTGTTACTGTGTGCATCATTCTTTTGGTTCTGTTTACTTTACATCGCATCACTTCCTATGAGGCTTTCCAGATATTGTGATTATTTTGTTTGTGATTTCTTATGGCATAAGAGTATTATATTATAATCATATACCACAACTCATTTAGGCATTCTCCAGTTAATGAACATCCCATCCATTACCAGTTTTTTGTCACCACAAAAAGAGCTGCTAAAATATTTTAGAGCATATGATTTCTCTTTCTTTTTCCTTAATCATCTTAGGAAATAAACCTACTAGTTATACTCCTGGGTCAAAAGGTACTCACAGTTTTATAACTCTTTGAGTATAATTCAAGATTGTTTTCCAAAATAGTTGGATAGGTTCCTAGTTCCACTAACAATGAATTAGCATTCTGATTTTTCTGTATCCCTTCCAACATTTGTTATTTTGTCATTTCATCATTTCAGCCAATTTACTTGGTGTGAGATGACATTTCAGAGTTGTTTTGATTTGCATTTATTTCTTTACTCAAAAATGATTTAGAAATTTTTTTCAAATAAATGTATATACCTTTGATTTCTTCATCCAAAAACTGTCTGTTCATATCTTTTAAGCATTTATCAATTGGGGAATGTTTCACAATCTTACATATTTGAAAAACTTCTCTATGTGTTTTAGATATGAGACCTTTCTCTGAGAAACTGTTTAAAATCCCCCCCAATTTATTGCTTTCCTTCTAATCTTAGCTATTAATTTTATTTCTACAAAAATTCAATTTAATGTATTCAAAATTATCCATCTTGCATTTCACAATGCTCTATATCTCTTATTTATTCATCAATTTTCCTATCAATAAATTTGATGGGTAATATGTTCCCTGTTCTAATTTGTTTATAATATCTTCCCTTAAACCTTGATCATGTATCCATTTTATCTTATCTTGATAAATGGTGTAAGATATCAGTCTACGTCTAGTTTTTGCCTGGTTACTTCCAATTTTCCCAATAATTTTTACCAAATAGTGAATTCTTATTCCCAAAATTTGGAACTTTAACTTTATAAAGGACAAGGTTACTATAATTTTCATGGCCATTTGTTGCATGTTTATTCTGTTCCATTGATATGCTTTCCTATTTCTTAGCCAGCACCTTATAGTTTTAATAATTATTGCTTCATAATATTGTTTGAAATCTGGTAGCACTAGACTTCCTTTCTTAACATTATTTTCATTATTTTCTTTGATATTCTTGACTTTTTGTTTTTCCAAATGAATTTTATTTGTTACAGTTCAATAAAATATTTTTTTGGTAATTTAATTTGGATGGCATTGAATAAGTAGATTTGTTTAGGTAAAATCATCATTATAATTACTTTGGCTCTGACCACCCATGAAAAAGTAATACTTCTACAATTATTTGAATCTGACTATATTTGTATAAATAGTGTTTTCTAATTATGTTCTTCTCATTTCTGGGTTTTTGGGTGGAGGAGATAAACTACTAGGTATTTTATTCTATATATGATTGACTTAATTGGGTTATTTTCTTAATTTATTTTAATTGTCATGAAAAACACACTTCCATGTTGGTCACTGGTGTAAGAGCAAACTCATACATAACCAAAAACCCCAAAATAAAACCTTAAATACATGTGTGAAGATTGGATTTAGCTATCTCCTGATTATAATAATGAAGGTACTTGGCTCTTCCTTTATTTTGAAGATAAAATTGTAACCTCCTGTCTATTTTTAGATTTTAATCCCCAAAGTGTTAACTCAGTATTTAAAATAGATCTACCCATTTTAACTACAAAAAGGTATTAACTAAATACAAAAGGTGAACTAACCAAAAAAGGTGTTAACTAACCACAAAAGGTATAACTAACTTAAAAAGGTGTAAACACCCATTTCATACATTGAGTGGGCAGTTCTGGAGAGGAGCATCTGCTGTCATTTGGTAGATGTAAAAATTTAGGGAAGGTGACACAAGAGAAAAAGGCCTTTAAGTAGAGGAAACAGATGCACATAAGGAGGAATAGAGGAATCAAGAATGAAGAAGAGTCACTCAAAGGAGAGACTGGAAGACAGACACTTAAACTTGGAGTGAAGACACTTGTCTGTGGAACTGGACCCCTGGAGAAGCTCGTGCAGGAGACCTCAGACTGCTTTCCTTTTAGATGGTCACTGTGGTGAGTTCAAAGACTGACTTCTTTCCTTTCCCTTTCTGGAGGAGGTGTGAACCTTTGAGAAAGGACCATCATCTTGAGACCCCTTTCCCCTGACTGGTGCCTTAGAATTTCTACATGGCTCAGAGGAAGCCAAAGCTTTCTCTCTCTCTCTCTCCCCCCTTTTCTCTTTTCCTTAATATCTTCCCTCTATTGTAAAATAAACTACTACTAAATTCCATTTACTTGAGTAATTCATTTGGGGATTTTGAAATTAAATCCCTGGTGACCACCAATTTAATTATTAAGTTCAACCATAAATTTAACATATTTGAAAGATGACTTGAGCATTTCTTTCTCTGGAGGTGGATAGGCTTTCCCAGTCATAAGTCTTTAAGGATTGTCACAGATCATTTCATTGCTGAGAGAAGCCAAGTTTTCACAGATAATCATCATACAATATTTCTGTTTCTGTGTACAATGTTCTCCCAGTTTTGTTTATTTCACTTTGCATCAGTTCCTGCAGATCTTTCCAGCTTTTTATGAAATCATCTTGCTTATCTTTTATTATAGTATAATAGTTTCCCATCACCAACATCTGCCACAATTTGTTCAGCCATTCCCCAAATGTTGGACATCCCCTCAATTTCAAGTTTTTTACCACTTCAAAAAAAAAGATGCTATAAATATTTTTGTAGAAGTAGGTCCTTTCTCCTTTTTTATTATCTTGTTGGGATGTAGCATTACTGAAGCAATGGGTATGCATGGTGTTAGAGTCCTTTAGGCATAGTTCCAATTTGCCAGAATGGTTGGATCAGTTTAAAACTCCATCAACAATGCATTATTGTCCCAATTTCGACACATCCCTCCAACATTTGCATCTTTCTTTACTGCCATGTTGGTTAATTTGTTCTTTTTCTAATTTTTTAAAAAACCCTTACCTTCTGCCTTGGAGCCAATACTGTGTATTGGCTCCAAGGCAGAAGAGTGGTAAGGGCTAGGCAATGGAGGTTAAGTGACTTGCCCAGGGTCACACAGCTAGGAAATGTCTGATGCCAGACTTGAACATAGGACTTCCCATCTCTAGGCCTGGCTCTCAATCACTGAGCTACCCAGCTGTCCTCCTTTTCCTAATTTTTAATTGCAACAAAATTCCCGGATCTGTTCTTTTTCTATTTTATTGACATAAGCATTTAGAGACATAAATTTTCCTCTGCTGATTTTGATATATTGTCTCATTATTATTATTTTCTTTAATCCACCCATTTTAAAAGATTAAGTTCTTTAGTCTCCAATTAATTTTTATTCTATGACTCCATGGCCACCTATTAAATATGATTTCATTGCATTATGATCTGAAAGGGATTCACTTAATATTTCTTCCTTTCTGAATTTAATTATAAAAAATTTTACTTCTTAATATGTGGTCAATTTTTGCTTTTTTAAATGTTGTATTCCATGCCTCTTATTATTTTCATACAAAAGCTGATAAATTTTGTCTTATCTTTATTGCATTTCTATAGTATTTAAACTTTTTCTTAGTTACTTGTAATATTTTCTTTTTATGCTGAGAGTTACAAAACATACCTCTAATATTCATGTGAGTTTTCCTATTGGGATCTTTTACAGGCAATCATCAATGTATCTTTCAAGTTCTACTTATCTTATAGTTTCAAAACATCAGAACAATTTTCCTTCTTGAAGGATAGTGTTTTAATTTTTTATAATATTTTCAGATAATCCAACAATTTTTTTCTCTTCTCAATCTGTTTTCCAGGTCAGTTGCTTTTGTAATATAATTTTTCCTATATTCTTCCTTTTTTATTTAGTTTTATCATTTCTTGTTTTCCTGAGAAGTTATCAGCTTCCTCTTGACTAATTCTAATTTTTAATGAGTTATTTTGTTCATTGAATTTGGGGATTTCTAATCCCAATCTGTCAATCTTTCTTTCATAATTTTCCACATTTTCTTGAATTTTTTTCCAATTTTTCCTTTACCTCTCTCATTTTGCTTTTAAGTCTTTTTTGAGTTCTTCTTAGAACTATTTTGGGGTTTGCATCCATTTTATGTTGTCCTTGAAAGTTTTAGAAATGGATTCGTTAATTTCACTGTCTTCTGAATTTGAACTCTGATCTTTATTGCCAAAGAATCTCTGTGTGGTTGGAATCTTTCTCTTTTATTTACCCTTTTATTTTTCAATTTTTAGAAACCTAATTCTTAACTGTCAATTTTATGCAAGCATCAGGTACCTCCTGTATATGGGAATAATGTCTCAGGGTTTAGTTTTGTCATCATCATTTTGTTGTTATTATTTCCTGAGCTCTCTGGAGATAGGCAGGAAGTCTTTGTTCTCTAAGTTCTTTTAATTTCTATATTGCCAGTTCCTTAGCAGCTTTATGAATGCAACACTCTTAACCTTCTGTGGTTTCTCCAGAGATTGTAAGCATCTTCTTACCCCTCTATCCTGGAGCTGCAGTCATGGAATAATGTCTCAGAGTTTAGTTTGTTTTTATTGTTGTTTCTTGAGCTCTCTGGGAATCTTTGATCTTTTGTGGTTTTCTAACTGTTTCTCTATGTGTTCTTTATTATCTTATCAGGTTCCATCAAGTACAATCTCTGTACCAATGTTTCTGTAATTTATGTAGCCACCCTAATTTCTCCTCTTAACTCTAGTCCCACATTACCTACTGCTTGCTAGATATCTCCTGAGTATTTTTGTCTCAAGTTTAATATGTCTCAAACAGAACTCTTTATTTTCCCTCCTAAACCCATTCCTTCTCCAAACATTTGTATTTGTTTATACTATTTCCCATGACCTCTAGTTACCTAAGTTTACAACTTGGGGATCACACTATTACTTATTTCTTAATAACTACCCTCCTTTCCTAGCCATTCAGTTGCCAAGTCATGTCAATTCTACTTCCACATCATTTGGTATATATACTCCCTCATTCTACTTACCCAGCTACCATGGTAGATCAAATCCTCCTTACTTTTACTTGAACCACTGCAACAGCCTTATAATTAGTCTGTTTTTTCATCATTTTCCATTCCCCCAGTCTAATCCATTTTTTATACCAAAGGAAAATTGACGCTTCTATGACACAGATCCTTCTAAAATCTGACTTTCACAAACTTTGCAGGCTTATTTCATATTGTTTCCCTTTGTGTACTTTACATGCCAGTGAAACCAATCTAATTTCTATTCTTTGAACTACACACATTCCATCAATATTCAATGACTTTATCTGCATGATTCTTCTTATCCAAAATACACTTTTGTCTTCTAAAATCTATACTTTCTTTCAAGGTTCAAGTCAAGTGCAACTTGCTATAAGAAGCCTTTCCTGATCCTCAAAGTTAATTATGTTCTCTTCTTCAGAGTATCCTATATTTACTTTTATGTTTATTTGTGCACATATTATATTCCTTCACTACCTATTACAGTAGTATATAAACTCGAGAGGCTGTTTTTGCTTTGTATCTCTAGTACTTCTCTCTTAGCCTTCTACATTGTAGGTGCTTAATAACTTTTTTAAATTTGGTAAATTAAAATACAGGATTAAAGCTTAATAAAGGTGCATTGTTCTTTAGCCCAACTCTCCATATCTTCCACGGTCAGGGTCCAGCCCTACTCACGACTCCAGGGTTCCTGACAGATGCCGAACGATCAGTCAAAATAAATAAAATAAAATAAATAACAAACAGAAGACAGCTTAATCATAATGGCCATGGGATTGCTTTGTATCTCAGCTGCTCCGACATTCCCAGGCTTGGGATTTATTTTTATATCCATATTCTTGGCATGCAGATACACAAAGTCAAAGAGAGATAATTGGAAAAGTGATACATTAACTTTTAACAAATCACTTGATTAACATTCTATATTTTTGTATTGTGATTACAGACAGAATAAAGGATGCACACAAGATAAATGATTTCGTCACAGGTGGCTTAAATTTTCTCATTACCCTGTGAGAAGTTCTGAGCTTCTCACAATCAAGGAAACAATCAAGGAAATTGATGTATTGTTTTTAATAAAAAGGAATAATTAATCAGCAGTTCTTAGAAGACAATTCAACAATAATACCATAGGGGCTGAGGGGTCTGGGAACACAATTGAAATTTAGACTGGTGGTCTCTAGGTAGTTACTGATTCACTGAGGCATACTGAAGCTTGATGTACTTGTACTTATCGCTTGGGCCTCTATGATTGATTTGTGTGCTGACTTCATGAAAATAGGCTTCTGTATGTGGGAAAGTTTTTGACTTGGCCTATAGGTGCAGTTTTGCTGGGAATTATGTACCTAAGTAAAAGTTAACTCATGATAGTCTTTTGGGATTGGGTTTGAGGGTCTGATCTTTTGGTGATGTTTTGGAGAATTAGGGTAAAGGTGTTTTGCTCTTGCATTATTTCTTTGGAGACTAGGGGGAAAAATAATCATGTCAATTCATAGGTAAGAACATTGATGAAAGAGATCACGCAAGGGGGATAGAGTGGGCAGTCACATCTTGCCAAGGACCATTCTGTGGTCTCCCCAGCTTCCACGCATGACTCTGTCAAGGCGCCGTGGACTGATGGCCTCCAGCACACACCCAGCTCTCTGTGATCCATTTGGGATTTTCTTGGCAAGATACTTGAGTGGTTTGCCATTTCTTTCTATAGCTCCTTTAACAAATGAGGAACTGAGGCTTAAAAGGGTTAGGTGACTTGACCAGATTACACAACTTGTAAATGTCTGAAGCCATATTTGAACTCCTGAAGATGAGTCTTACTAATTTTTAAGTTCAGTGATCTATCCCTTCTAAAGGGATAGCTGCCCATTGTAAATCATTAAAGAGTTATACATTTTGCAAGCAACTACATAGAGACAATATCTGAAGCAGTAGAAATGGAAGAGCTTACCAAAGGATGGAATATAGAGAAAACAAAAGAGTCTAGGACAAGACCTTTTAAATATCTACATTTAAAGGAAAATAGAAGGAAGTTATGCCAGCAAAGAAGATAGAACTCAAGAATTCAATGGTAGGAGAAAACTAAGTTAGTACAACATCAAGAGATCTAAAGAAGAAACAGAATGGTCCCTCAGGTTGATGCAGTTTACTCCTTTGCCTCTTTAGAAAATTTATATTAAGGGAAAAGATAAAGAGTACAAATACAACTCTCTGAAGTTGGAAAAATTCCTAAAATTTAGGCACAAATCTGGCTCATTTACTGAATTTTTATTTATCAGTAGCTAACCATTGGCCTTTTTGTGTTTGAGGTAAAATTCTGGTTACTTCAAATATTTGGGTGATGAAGCTAGTGGAAGAGTTAATATCTCTATTAATATACTGGGCTTAAGAGGGGAAGCCATTATACACAATTTAAAACAGAAAAAGTATGCCAGGAATGGACATAAATAAACATCTGAAAACACTAATGGGGAACCATAAATATGTTTATCTTACCTTCTTTTGTACATATTACAGGTCTTCAAGAGTTTGGGAATTTCAAGGACAGTAGTATCCTCAGCAGAGTTGGGTTTTATTTTAAGGAGGTAGAAAAGATATTGGTGGAGAAGTTCCAGGGCATTGAGATGTTTCTTTGCAATGGAGTGTGGGTAGGACAAAGGGGACAGGTGACTGAGTGAGATGACACGTGGACCAGGTTGGATTGTGCCTCAGAAGAAGTAGGGCTAGTTAAAATAAGGATGAAGGTTTGGTGGGAGATTATCTAGCTATCCTTTATATTCCTACAGTAAGCAGGAATATAACCAGGATAATGCATAGTAGATTAGAATGACATTTTATTTGAGCAGATTTTAAACCATATCATACATGTAGACTTAATCTGTCCCAGCCTTTGAAATTATGGGGATTTAAAATTCTTCAAAAGAATTTCTTCTCCAGATATTCTTCAGTATCTTACTTGAAGGATATGGGCCTTGACTCCAGGTAGAAAATATACAAAAGAACTGAGAGTTGGTCTTTGCGGCCTTTCTCATGCCTTAGCAAGTGGTAGTCTTGCCAAAATTCCCTAAAAGGTGGCTTCACCCAGGACCTTCCAGCAAATTAAGCCTCTTCTGTATTTCCTCCAGGTAGATATTTGAAAACATTTAATCAAGACAAAAAAAGTTCTTCCTAATACCTAAATCTGATTAGTTTGTGACCAATCAATTAATAAATCAATGAATACTTAATAATAAATATTTAATAAGCAATTAGTATGTATCAAACTATGTATCAAAATAGCAAGCTTGTCCCTATTCTCAAGGAGCTTACATTCAATTAAAGGAGACAATTTGTGCATATATAACCATTTATAAAATAAAAACAATGTTTTGGGAGGAGAAGGTGCTAACTAGAAAATATTTCATGGGAAAGGCAATTTCTTGAGTTTAATTCTCAAGGAAGATAGGGATTCTAGTAGGGAGAGTGAGGAGTATATGTATTTTAGACCTGAAGGACAACTGGTACAAAGGTGGAGAAAAGGGAAATTAAGTCCCATTTGAGAGAAATAGACAGAAGGCTTATCTGGCTAGAGCAAAGAGATCAGGAAGGAGAATAATATTCAATAAAGTTAAATATTTGTGATGGAAACAGGTAGTGAAAGACTTTAAAAGCCAAATAGAAAATTTTGTATTTGCTCAATAAAGAGTCACTGGAGTTAATTGAATAAGGGATATTGTGATGGTTTAAATGACAAGAGTTGGCAACAAATTGCATATGGGAGCTGAGTGCAAGTGAAGAGTAAAAGGTGAGACTAAGGTTTTGATCCAGGGTAACCATGATGATGGTGGTGGGGAAGAACACAATAGCTAAAGTGTAAGATGTGGAGTCAGAGAGAGCTGCCTCAGAAGCTTATTAGCTATACAACTTTGGGCAAGTCATAAAACATTCTCAGCATCATCTTCCTCATCTGCAAAAATGGAAATAATAATGACATCTACCTTATATACTTATTTTGAGGATCAAGTGAGAAACTATAGAAAATGCTTTCCAAGCATGAAGGCAATTTTATTATTATTATTTCCTGAGCTGACTAACCTCGTATACGCTTTCAGAGAAAAGATTTCCTATGGTTTGTATGAAAGTGAAAGAAATCTTGTTCTCATCTATAGGAAAAGTGAAAGCTGGTTATCACTTTTTATAATCTTAATGGGAATGTTACTTCACATATGAGGTCAAATGAAGAGAATTAGGACAAATATTTTAAATTTTGATCATTTTTTTGCATTGCAACATTTACAAAGATTTATGGTTGACATTCATCTAACAAACATCCCAAATGTAAAAATCATTCAATGTAACTAATTCAGTTTCTAAGCTGTAGGGTTTTACAAGGAAAAAATAGAACATGATTCATTTTATTTTCATGTCAATCAGGGACAATTCCTTTAAAATACAATCCAATGTTTTCCCAAATGAAGGGACTGGATAAGATGTTTTTAAGATTGCATTTGATTTTAAGCTGAGAACTTGCTTCCCTTTGGCAATAGTCATTCTTCTTTTAGGATTACACAAACACACTGATATACACCAGTCAGAATTCTGGGCAGTTATCCTTTTTTTGTTACTAGTCAAGCAACTAACTATATCTACATTTGCCTGAATGAAAATAAAATTAGCAAAAAATGAAATCTCATAGGTGCCCACTCATAGTGAATCTTCAGGAATAGACCTCTAACCTAGATGTTATACTTTCCAATTTTGTCTTCTTTGGGGCTTTTTCACTCAATAAGAAAAAAAAAAAGACTTCTCTTTTTCCTGCCTCCTCATTTCCCCCCTTTTCTCTATAGTTTGATTTGTCAGCAGTATTTTTCCTCCTTTAAACTGCTGACAAGAGTGAAAGTTAACACTGTGGATTCAACTTTAAAGCTTTTACATTTAAAATAAGGTATCTGGCCAATTAAATAATTCCACCCTTCTCCCCTATGTCCCACCACCATCTTTGAAATAGATGGATTCTATAGATATGATTCAGCTCAAGCAAATGGTAAGTGGTATCAAATGAAACATTTAATGTGATAATGACATTCTCTGAGAAACTGCAGAAATTATGAATAAGGGATAAAAAACAGTGCCTACTTCTATTTCAGGCATTGACCTCAGGACCACTGATCTGGAAAATTAGCATCTGGCCAAGGATGATAAGGCCCACAGTACCATGTGGAGCATCTGGAAAATAGGCTTTCAGGAACTAAATTTTCCAAAATGTGCACTTAAATTGCCTGAAGGAAGTTGGAAACTTTACACAATACACCTATATGTTCCCTCTGATATCTTTAAGAGGTAATGCTTTAAAAGCATGGCCATCATTGAATGACCTGCCTGGAGCTCAATTTTAAGTAAGTGGGCAGAAGGTATGAATAGAATGCACATGGAGAAGACAAAATCCTGAGTCAGAAACCTGTTTATATTGAGAGCTACATTTAAAAATAACATTCTATTAATACACACACACATATATATATACATATATATATATATATACATATCTTGGGGGTAGAGGGGTCTGCTTGTTCTTTACCAATTGGTTTTCCTTCCTCTGTTTTGTTTTCTTAGATTATAATATCCGGAGGGGCCAGGGGCTGGGATAATCAATGGGTCAAAGAACAACTATGTATACACATTATACATAATGCATATGCAGCCACATTTGAAACCAAGACCTTCTGTCTCCTTGCCTGGTATATCTGACCAATCTTGCTGACCCCTTGCCTTATATGTGGTAAAATTTCAATCGTGATTTTCTTTTAGTCCCCATCTCGGACTCAGGGAATTTCAGAATTGAAAGAAACTTTAAAAAGTCAACTAGTTCAACCCAGAACCTAATGAATAGATCTCTTCTATATATCTGAACAAGTGGTTGCCTAACCTATGATTATCTTTACCTGTCAGCCTCCAAATTATTACTGAAAAGCTAAGTTGTATAGAATGTAGAAAAGACAGCATGCCATAAGAGATTAAGTGCTGGATAAAGAAGCTTTAAAACTTAAGGTTCAATTTTGTTTCAGATCCTAGCTTTGAGATTTACTAGCTTTTGTTCAAGTCATGTGGCATCTCTGAACATCAGTTTCTTCATCTGTAAAATTGGAATAGTTCTTACTCTCTCCTTGTCTCCTCTTTGCAAGGAAGCTTGAGGATAAAATTAGATAGAGGAAACTAAACAGTGCAATCTTGAGTCTAGAGTTAGGAAGACCTGGGTTCAAATTTGGTTACAGACACTAACTTGCTATATGATTTTAGACAGGTTGATTAATCTTTATTTGCTTTAGTTTCTTCGACTATAAAATGGGGATAATAATGGTACCTATTTCCCAGGGTTGCTGTGAAGATCAAATGTAATATTTTTAAAGTGCTTCACATAATTCCTTGCACATAATAGATATTCTGTATATGTTATCTATTATTATATTATTATTTTTATTTAGAGCTCTTTGAACACCTTAAAGCAAAATATGATTGCTAGCTAATATTATTCTGTAAGCTATGGCTAATTATTATTTAGTTATGATTATTTAAATCACTGGGTTGTTTTAATTCCTCATTCTGAACATTAGAGCAAGGTCAATAGCCCTAAAATGATTGGCTCAGTTATTATAGCACATCTAGATCATCAATAACCTGGTGTTACCCCTGCAGATGTCATCTATGCACCTTTTCCAATATTTGGCCCCTTTTTATTCTTTATAACTTGGGAGTAATTAAAATTTCTCTTTCTAGTGCATTCTGTCCTAACGTCTAAAATCCTACATTTTTCTCAGGCTGAGATGGGTTGTTAGCATGAAAATGTCAGTTTGGAAAATGTGATATCTGAATATTACAAAATAAAAAATAAATGTTAAATTAAAAAATCGGGACCAGGAACATCAGTCTATTGATCTAAACTTTTCAATATGTTAGGCAAGTCAGAGTGAGTGCCATGTACACTAGAAATATTACAAAAAAATGAGTTATTACAAAGACATAGATTGAGAGCAGAAAGGGGCTTCTAAGGTAATATAATCCAACCCCTTATTTTATAGATAGGGTCCAGACTTGCCCAAAGTCATACATAAAATTAAGTAGCAGAACTATAGTTCAAACCTGGGTCCTCTGACTATAGAGTCAATATTCTTACTATTGTTCCATGCTTCTAGCAAAATGGTGGACTGGGTAGTTTTAACTAAGCCTAGTTCCCCATCATTACCTTAAGACAGAAACAAATAGGCCAAATCAAGTAAAAAGAACCAGACCCCAAAAGGGGAAAGAAAAGAAGTCCTTCAAAAGAATAGTACTTTGCAGAAAGCTTTTTTTTTAATTGAGGAAATAAGATAAAAAAAACAAATAAATATTATATTGTAAATTTTTAAAAAGAATATCAAGAGGAAAACAATGTGTCTCCAGATGAGTAAAATATATCAACTTAAATAATCTTTAGAGTTGTTAACAATCTCAATGAGTAGAATAAAGAATATTAGGTATCTAAAAGCTAGAATTAAAGTCAATGAAATCAAATAATAATAAAAAGTCACAATTCTCAATAGTTCAGAGTATTTTGCAATTTTTATTATTGTTTTGAAAAGGAGAATGGCCTACTTGGAAGACAGGTATTAGAAGGTAACAGAATTCTTTTTAAGCACTACTGTATAATCCCTGTACATCAAAGTAACAGAACTACTGTACAGATGTTGATAGTACCTGAAAAGTATTGATATTGTAGAAAAATATGAAAAATAAAGTGTCAGACTTTAATATTTCATAAAATCATACAAGTAAATTTCCCAGAAGTAATCACAAAAGAGGCCAAAGTGCAGATTGATAGTTTCCACAGGATGCTGACAAAGAGGTTCCTAAAATTTAACTCATTCAGAAATGTCCTGAAATTTCAGAACTTCAGAAACAAAGTCTTTTGTAAGCAAACAATTAAATAACCTATAAAAAAAGTATTCATTACCACCAACTGTTATTTCGTCTCTAAGAAAAGAATAGAACAGAAAGACTGAAATAGAATATTCAAAACAAGGTAAATCAGTTCTTATCTCTGAAAATTACCTAAATACACCGATCAAACTCTTTTAGGGGAAGATAGATTTTTAAAAAATAAATTAAAAATTTCAGACACTCTTTAATAATCTCCGGGGCTAGGGATATGATAGCGAATGGACTTGGAAGTGGAATTATAACAAGTTCAAATAGACTTTAAGGCAAGGGATAGTTAAGTGATGAATCTTAGTATTTGCATTCTGTAAGGGGTACAAAAGTAAGTTGTCTCTGAGCTCCCACTTTAAAAATAAAGGTATACAAAAACCATGTCTAGAAATGGAAAGAAAACAAATAAAAGGGAATTAGAAGTAAACAACCTTGAGAAGGACAAACAGGAGAGGAAACAGAAAAATATACTTTGAATTGAGTACCAAAGATGAAAAGAAACCTCTGGAAGAGAAGGAAGATATACCTGGTCTGAAATATTCCTAAGTCTTGCTCCTATCTGAAAACAGAGTAAAGATAAAAAGTTTTATAGGAAATATTAGTAAAAAAATATAATTCTGGGGGAAATATGTTTTACAGGGATGGATAGAAAGAAATATTAGTGGAGATTATTATTTTTTTGTGTTCATATCTGTTGGTCCTACTGGTATTCTGACAGCAAAGAATAAATTGGATTAAACATTGTAGTTGTAACAAGTTAAGTATGTAAGATTAAAAATTAATATCCAAATACCTTTGAGAGCCAAGCCAGCAGTCTCTCAGAGGGAAGAGTCCTTCTGTCTAGATGTGATGGTCCAGTCAGAGAAATGATGAGAGGCACTGTATGCTCAATTCTATGTTAGGTATCACAAAGTGCTCTGTCTAACACAGAGGTTGGTTTATTTTATAGGTTCAACAAGCACATAATTTTCTGGCACACAATAATTTTTCAACATACATGTGTCCATAGAACCTAACAACAGACGCAAAGCCTAAGGAGATAGTCAATGAAACACTGTTGCTATAACAGAGATGGAGATGAATGACATGGATAGGGTGATCTGGAGGTTAGTTCCTTCTGACCTAGGAGATGACCAGTTAGGGGAATCATTGTCACTTTTGGTGAGCTTTCACAATCAATCACAATTACTTAGTAGATGGGTAACAAAACCTTTCATAGCTAGGTACAGTGTTAGAGGGTAATTTAAGACAGACCAGAATTGGGATTTTCCTCAATTTCCAATTTGTATATGTCTTGTGCTTGATTCAGGCACCTGGCAAAGTTGTTTGGTTATGAACCAGTGAAGTGTGTCAGTAACTTGTGTTTCAAAGGAAAGATTAATTTACCTGTCATGCTTTGCCTACAATGGGTGTGGAGTGTTTAAGTGTGCCTCTGCTTGAGACAGAAGGGAGAGGCAGTAGGTATTGGTCTTTATGTTTTAATTCTGTGATTGTAATTTTTAGGGTAATAATCTGGGGGGATTAAAGTGGAATATATATGTGTTAATGTTATAAGTATTTGTTCTCATATTATTTCTCCTGTATTGGGGAAAGAACAATAATCATAACAATTCCATTAGTAGGGGAAGTAAGAGGGAGAAGTCACACAAAAGGAGGTTCAGTGGGTGCCTTATTTTTTGGGAGCTTTTTTGCAGTCTCCATTTCCCCAGACTGTGACTCTGTCAGACAGCAGGGATGTGATGATTCACCACAAAATACTCCAAGTATTTATTATTATAAGATTTAATAATAATGACTTGAAGCAAAGGAAAGAATAGCCTTGGTAAAGATCAGTTTCCTAGACTGCACATCTAAGAGGGTGCATAGAGTTCCAGGGAAGCTCCTAGGGTGGTGTTTTTCAGCAAATTTACATCCCAAAATTTCAGGATGCAACTTGAAATGATGATGCATAAATGTAGTTCAGGTGTAACAAATTTCTAGTTGCACGATTCTCTAGTTGACCAGTCTCCCCAGTGGATCATTTTTAAAATAACTTAAAACTTTAAAGACTTTTAAATAAAGGAATATACAATATTGCAGCTTCTAAAGGGAAATTATAATAATTTGAGGGTAAATGGAAAAAAAAAACAGAAAAAGACAAAAATCCAATTTTAAATGCTTTGACAAAAAGGCAATTAGGGATCAGTCCCCTTTGGCATAAGGGTGTACATTCAAAATAAATGCATTCAACCCCCCATAGTTCAAATTCATCATATATCAAAGTTTACTCTGGTTCTTTTAGTGCAGCATGTGGTCTCTGTAGTCATCTTTGTGGTGCCTTCTCCAAAAAGTTCACCTCCTTGATTCTGGGAGGTAGTCTCCTGTTCTAAATTAGGCTCAAATTCAAATCAAAGTTCACAACAATAACATAGCCCCCCTGGGGATGACAATAACACATTCCCCACTGAGGAAGATATGGGGATGCATATAAGAATCACACAAGGATACATGGTTGAGTCATAAGGCATATGAATCAATTTTCAAAAACAACAAATAATCCAAAGAAATTTAAAAAGAACCTCTGAATGAAATATAGAATATCAAAAACATGAAAATTCTAGGGGAAAAAAGGAAAAAATTCACAAATTAAAACAAGTTCTTATAGCAATCCATGTCCCATTAGCCTACAACAACAATCACTCACTAGCCCAATTTAGTAGTCTGGAATATAGTAAGTTGTCACATCATGGAAGGAAATAGAAAAAGAAACTAGATCTTGAGTCAAATGGGAAATAGCATTCCCTGGTTTGACGTTTTTCTTTGCTTTCATGGATAATGGAGCCAGAACAATTGATGTTGTATACTTGATAGAGAGTGTGGTACAAAGAAGTACTGCATTTAGCACATGTTAAACAGCTGCAACCTTGAGTCTCACACATGATCAAAGCCTTGTTCTCTTTGTGCAGAATATTATCACTCCCCATAGGATATTTTTTAACCTTTTGTGCTTGTATGGCACTTTGTAGGTCGACTTCTGTGCTCCTTTGTGGTCTGTTTTTCATTGATTCATATTCATCAAAAAAAAGTCTCATAATTTTTAAATAACTAGTGGCAGGTTTCCATAATCCAAAGCTTTTTTAGGGTATGAATTTATATACTAGGTAAATGGATATCTTAAGCTTATTATGCAAATATCAAAACAGTTAAAAATCTTTTCAATACTGGTGACATGCACTTCAAATATAAAAAATGAGAGAAAAACTCATATGCTGTATCACACATACAGGAATAAAAACAATAATGAGAAATATCAAAAATGTTTATATCTCACAATCACAGAGGTAAAATATAGAGACTACTTGTAAAAAAATAAGATTCATATCCTCTTTAACTTGCCATGATCTGTAGTGTGAGTGTAAATGAGGTAGATAAAGCAATGGAGGTATAACAGCAATAATACATTCAAGAAAATACAAAAAAAATTTACAGAAGGCACAAAATGTTACAAAAGGCACATCAGGTCAATATAGGTTACTAATATAGATTTTCTTTTTTGAGGTAATATATGTGTTGTCCTATAAGGGTACTTTGTTCAAGTAGAAGGATCAACCAAATACAATGCAACAAAATTGTACAGATTCAGCAACAGGGAAGCCTTATCATGATCAATATAATCAGTATAGGCAATTATTCATTATCAATAGAAGGTACAATCAGTCACATGAGTTGTTATATGACAAATAGATACTATAAGTTCTTTTACATCTAGCAAATCTTGCGACCGTGGAGGAGGTATGTTTCAACAAATTCCAAAACATAAAGCTTTGTACTACTGATAAAAATACTCTTTTGAGTCCAAAATAACATCCATAAGTTGGTAGACTTCATGGGAAATGCCCCCTCTTGGGAGTCATCCAGGGGTATTATGCCCCCTAGGAATACCTTCACACCTCCACTAGTACAAGACTGACATAGTTTATGTCTCATCCATTACATTTCTATAAAAGGAAAGAGGTGGGGAATACAAATATTGCCACAGCACTTTACTTCAGTTACTAAATGGACCCTTATATCTTATTACATGCAAATCAAAAGCAAGAAGTCAGAGATAGTGGGGCTATGAAAAACCCTCAAAATCAATTAGTATTTAGCCTATTAAAGACTCCAAAGTTTGTGTACAGGTTGATGGACCACTTTCAAATGTGACAAGTAGGATGTTAAAAATAAAGATAGTAAGAAGGTAGACAGGCACTATATTCAAAAACCTGTTTCTTCTTCTTTGCTACTATGCAGAGGGGAGACAACACTGAAAAGGGTTAACACCATCAAAAACAATAGAGTCTAAGGTGCACCATCTTCTGTCCTATGAGAAGAACTAGTAGCACCCTGAATATTTCATGGATGAACTCCACTTAGGATATACAGTTGGTTTGAGTAATCAGATAACTGATTTAAATTCCTAGAATTGTTATCAGTCCTAATGTTGTGATTCCTGAAATCATTATTGTAATTATTATTTCTATAATGATTTCTATATTTATTATTGCATTTGATATTATTTCTGATTTCCTGGAAGAAATTCCTAGAGTTCATCATTATGTGGCCCCTTTTCTCACAGAAGTGGCAGGTAAGGGATCAATAGTTATATTCTTACAGAGAAGCAAGTGCCATTGGTTGAGTATCATGACCTTTTTCTTGTTTATCCATTCTATCACTTAAAGATTTTAGTTCCTTCTAAATCTTTTCCAGTAAATCATTAGTTTCTGCCTGTTTTTCTTTATGGCCTTTAGAGACAAAAACAGCAATTTTCCTCAACTCTTCAAGATCCATCTCAAGCCATCTTGGGTAATGCATTTTAAAGTAATCCTGGAGTACTCTGCAATAGATGTGGACAAAGTATCATCTTATTTTCCTAATATCCCTTTTGTTAGAAATGTCAAGACCTAGGTATCTACCTTCCAGCACAATGAGCCTATCCATAAGTTTGGAGGGTGTCTCATTGGATTGTTTAAGGCATTCTAATTTGGTCCAAATATCCTGCCTTTTGGAATATTCTTGCATTGCTCTAAGAATGTTATTCCTAGCACAATTTAATTCCAAATATTCCTCGGGATCATCATAGTCCCAATATGGATCATGAAGTGGTTAGTGTGCTGCATTGAGCCCTCAGGCTTTATTAACATGAGAGATGATCTTACTCCTTTCACGTTCCATTAGACTTCGAGCAATTTTTCAACATCCTTATAAGAAGCATCATATTGAAAGAATATTTTGGTCATCTTTTTCATCACTGCTATAGGTTTGTCTTCTTAACTAGGGTTATCTCATTTAAATTCTTTTATAAGGTGTATGGTGTCTTAACTTTATCACATTCCCATTTTATCCTATTGTGGGCACTTCTCCTAAGGGGAAAAGATTTTCATAGGAATCAGTAAGTGGTCATGTTTTTTTAGGAGTTGTCTGTGTAAATACTGAGGAAGTTTGAGTAGGGATATGTGTGGTAGGAGGTCAAGGGTTTCTAGGGGCTGGGGTTTGTCATGGGGTGGGAGAAGGGAAAGGGGAGGAAGGGGTGTCAGAAGAAAGAACAGGAGAGGGAGTATTAGTCAAGAGTTCCACAATATGAAAGAGAGGAGGTTCTCTACCTGAGACATAGGAGAGGGGTCTTTCATCTTGATTTCAGGAAAAATAGGATTTCTTTCTCTTGGTAGCTCCTGAACAGGCTTGCAAAAATCAGACATTTCTTTGGATGGAACCTTCCTTTGTCATTAGACCATACAAGGAGTACTTGAAATTTTTAAATTGAATTTGTACTTTGGCCTGCACTTCAGCATTTATTTTACAAATGACAGCCTCTTGTATCTTAATATTTAGAATTTGGAAAAGACAATTTCCTAGCAACATAAGAAATAGGCATTCTGAAACCTTAAAGCTTCCCAATTAGGCAAAACACAGAAGGTTTTCTTGCACAGTAGCATTCATGCTGTTCGGCATTGTAATTAGAAGGTTATATTAAAGGAAAGGAGAAAAGAAAATTTTCAATGTATTTGTACCTATTTATTGTATATTTTTATATTTTTAACTTTTTATTATAATTTATAATTAGGGTGGACTAGAGGAAAGGGTAGAGGTATTTTATCTTATCTTTTTTAACATTATTTTTTAATTTGGTCAATTTCAAACATTATTCTTTGATTACAAAAATAATTTTCTATTCCTCCTTCCCCTTTCCTCAACCCTCCCATAGCCGACACGCAATTCCACCGGGTATTACATGTGTCCTTGATCAGAACCCATTTTCATATTGTTGGTGTTTGCACTAGGATATTCATTTAGAGTCTACCTCCCCATTCATATCTCCCTCAACCCATGTAATCAAGCAGTTGTTTTTCTTCAGTGTTTTTACTCCCACAGTTTTTCCTATGAATGTGGATAGTGTTCTTTCTCATAGATCCCTCCAGGTTTTTCAAGAACACTGCATTGCCACTAATGGAGAAGTCCATTACATTCAATGATACCACAGTGTATCAGTTTCCATGTATAATGTTTTCCTGGTTCTGCTCCTTTCGCTGGGCATCACTTCCTGGAGGTTGTTCCAGTTCCCATACAATTCCTCCACTTTATTATTCCTTTGAGCACGATAGTATTCCATCACCAAAATATACCACAATTTGTTCAGCCATTCCCCAATTAAAAGGCATCCCCTCATTTTCCAATTGTTTGCCACCACAAAGAGCACAGCTATGAATATTCTTGTACAAGTCTTTTTCCTTATTATCTCTTTGGGGTACAAACCCAGCAGTGCTTATGGCTATGTCAAAAGGCAGACAGTGTTTTAGCGCCCTTTGGGCATAGTTCCAAATAGCCCTCCAGAATGGTTGGATCAATTCACAACTCAACCAGAAATGAATTAATGTCCTGACTGTGCCACATCCCCTCCAGCATTCATTACTTTCCTTTGCTGTCATGTTAGCCAATCTTCTCGGTGTCAGGTGATACCTCAGAGTTGTTTTGATTGGCATCTCTCTGATTAAGAGATTTATAACACCTTTTCATGTGCTTATTAATGGTTTTGACTTCTTTGACGGAAAATTGCCTATTCATGTCCCTTGACCATTTATCAATTGGAGAATGGCTTGATTTTTTGTACAATTGATTTAGCTCTTTGTAAATTTGAGTAATTAGACCTTTGTCAGAGGTTTTTGTTATGAAGATTGTTTCCCAATTTGTTATTTCCCTTCTGATTTTGGTTATGTTGGTTTTGTTTGTACAAAAAATTTTAATTTGATGTAATCAAAATTATTGATTTTATATTTTGTGACACTTTCTAAGTCTTGCTTGGTTTTAAAGTCTTTCCCTTCCCACAGGTCTGACATGTATATTATTCTGTGTTCACCTAATTTTCTTATAGTTTCCTTCTTTATGTTCAAGTCATTCACCCATTCTGAGTTTATCTTGGTGTAGGGTGTGAGGTGTTGATCCAAGCCTAATCTCTCCCACACTGGCTTCCAATATTCCCAGCAGTGGATTTTTGTCCCAAAAGCTGGGATCTTTGGGCTTGTCATAGACTGTCTTGCTGAGGTCACTTACCCCAAGTCTATTTCACTGATCCTCCTTTCTGTCTCTTAGCCAGTACCAAATTGTTTTGATGGCCACTGCTTTATATTATAGTTTGAGATCTGATACTGCAAGGCCCCCTTCCTTTGCATTTTTTTTTCATTATTTCCCTGGATATCTTTGACCTTTTGTTCTTCCAAATGAACTTTGTTATTTTTTTTCTAATTCAGGAAAAAAAAAAGGTTTTTGGAAGTTCAATGGTTATGGCACTAAATAAATAGATAAGTTTGGGTAGGCTGCTCATTTTTATTATGTTAGCTTACCCTACCCATGAGCAGTTAATGTTTTTTCTAATTACTCAGATATAGTTTTAGTTGTGTCAAAAGTATTTTGTAGTTGTGTTCATATAGTTCCTGTGCTTGTCTTGGCAGATAGATTCCCAAGTATTTTATATTGTCTAGGGTGATTTTGAATGGGATTTCTCTTTCTAATTCCTGCTGCTGAGATGTGTTGGAGATATATAGAAATGCTGATGACATATGGATTTATTTTGTTTCCTGCAACTTTGCTAAAGTTGATTATTTTGACTAGCTTTTTAGTTGATCTCTAGGATTTTTTAAGTAGACCATCTTATCATCCGCATAGAGTGATAGCTTTGTTTCTTCATTGCCAATTTTATACCTTGAATTTCTTTTTCTTCTCTAATTGCTACTGCTAATGTTTCTAGTACAATGTTAAATAATAGAGGTGATAATGGCATTCTTGTTTCACTCCTGATCTTATTGGGAATGCATCTATTTTATCCCTATTAGAGATGATGTTGGTTGATGGTTTTAGATAGATAATATTTACTATTTTTAGGAAAGACCCTTCTATTCTACACTTTCCAGTGTTTTTAATAGGAATGAGTGTTGTATTTTGTCAAAGGCTTTTTCTGCATCTATTGAGATAATCATGTGATTTTTGTTGGTTTGTTTGTTGATATGGTCAATTACATGGATGGTTTTCCTGATATTGAACCATCCTTGCATTCCTGGTATAAATGCCACCTGATCATAGTGAATAACCCTCATGATGAGTTGATGGAGTCTTTTTGCTAGTATCCTATTTAAGACTTTTGCATATATGTTCATTAATGGGAATGGTCTGTAGTTTTCTTTCTCTGTTTCTGACCTGCCTGGCTTTGGAATCAGTACCATATTTGTGTCATAAAAGGATTTTTTTAGAAGTCGGTCTTTGCTTATTATGTCAAATATTTTGTATAGTATTGGGATTAGCTGTTCTTTGAATGTTTGATAGAATTCACTTGTGAATCCATCAGGCCCTGGGGATTTTTTCTTAGAGAGTTCTTTGATGGCCTGTTCAATTTCTTTTTCTGATATGGGATTATTTAAGAATTCTATTTCTTCTTCTGTTAATCTAGGCAGTTTATATTTTGTAAATATTCATCCATATCACCTAGATTGCCATATTTATTGCCATGTAATTGGGCAAAATAGTTTTTAATGATTGCTTTAATTTCCTCTTAATTGGAAGTGAGTTCTCTCTTTTCATCTATGATACTGTTAATTTGGTTTTCTTCTTTCCTTTTATTATTAGATTGACCAGTACTTTGTCTATTTTGTTTGTTTTTTTCAAAATTCCAGCTTCTAGTCTTATTTATTAGTTCAATAGTTCTATCACTTTCAATGTTATTAATTTTTCCCTTAATTTTTAGGATCTCTAATTTGGTTTTCTTCTGGGGAGTTTTAATTTGTTCGCTTTTAAGTTTTTTGATTTGCATGTCCAATTTATTGACCTCTGCCCTCCCTAATTTGTTAATATATGAACTCAAGGATTTAAATTTTCCCCCCTAGTACTGCTCTGGTTGCATCTCATAGAGTTTGAAAGATGTCTCATCATTGTCAGTTTCTTCAATGAAATTATTAATTGTTCTCTAACTAACTGATTTTGGAGAATCATATTATTTAATTTCCAATGAATTTTTATTTGACTCTCCATGTACCCTTACTGATTATTATTTTATTGTGTTATAATATGAAAAGGTTGCATTTATTATTTCTAATCTTCTGCATTTGTTTGCCATGTTTTTATGACCTAGTACATGGTCAATCTTTATGAATGTATCATGTGCTGCTGAAAAGAAGGTGTATTCCTTTTTGTCCCTATTTGTTTTTCTCCATATATCTATTACCTCTATTTTTTCAAG
Organism: Monodelphis domestica; assembly: GCF_027887165.1. NCBI lineage: Eukaryota > Metazoa > Chordata > Mammalia > Didelphimorphia > Didelphidae > Monodelphis > Monodelphis domestica. The sequence continues at coordinate 355,584,129 of NC_077228.1, forward strand.
ATTTCATTCACATCTTTTACCTCTTTCTTATTTATTTATTGATTTGATTTATCTAAATTTAATAGTGGTAGGTTCAGGTCTCCCACTAGTATAGTGTTACTATCTATTTCCTTCTTCAATTCTACTAGTATCTCCTTTAGAAATCTGGATGCTATACCATTTGGTGCATACATGCTGATTAGTGATATTTCCTCATTATCTATACTCCCTTTTATCAGGATGTATTTACCTTCCCTATCCCTTTTAATGGTATTTTTACTTTGGTTTGGCAGATATCATGATTGCAACTCCTGCCTTCTTTCTATCCGCTGAGGTCCAAAAGGTCTTGCTCCAACCTTTAATTCTGACCTTGTGAGTATCTACCCGCTTCAGGTGTGTTTCTTGTAGACAACATATGGTAGGATTTTGAATTCTAATGCACTCTCCTATTCATCTTCATGGGTGAATTCATCCCATTCATGTTCAAAGTTATGATTGTCACTTGTGAGTTCCCTAGCATTTTGATATTCTCTCCTAGTTCTGTCCTTTCTTCTTTTGCTATATCCTTTTAACCAGTGGTTTACTTTAAATCAGTCCCCCTAATCCCCTCCCTTGATATACTTCCCTTTCTGGTCCCTCCCTTTTTGTTCCTTTCTTTTTTTAAGATCTGTTACATTTCCTCCCCCATCTCCTTCCCTCCCTTTTTGTACCCCCTACCCCTACCCCCTTTAGTTTTCCCTTCTCACTTACCCTGTAGGATAGGATAGAATTCAAGATCCCAATGGATCTAGATGCTTTTCCCTCTCAGAGTTGATTTCACTGAGAATAAGGTTTAATTAGCATTCTCTTCCTCTCCTTCTTATAAGAGTATTCTTCCCCTCCCCTTCCCATGTGTATCTTTGTGTGAAAAAGATTATACTATTTATTTCATTTCTTCAAGTATCTCTTGGTGCCCTCTTCAATCCCCCCCCACCTTTTTTCTTATTTTGCATATAATCTTATAGCCCTTAATGACCCAATCTCTTCCTATGAGTAATTCTTCTAATTACTATTATAAGGAATACCGTTTTTGAGAGTTACAAATAACATTTCCCCATATCTTAATATATATAATTTGATCTAATTGTAGCCCTTAAAGAAGAGATTTGAATACAAAAAAAAAACATTTTTCTCCTTTTCCCTTTTTTTCTTATTTACCTTTTCATGTTTCTCTCGAACTTTGTGTTTGGATATCAAACTTTCCACTTAGTTCTGGTCTTTTCTTTACAAATACTTGGAAATCTTCTATTTTGATGAATGCCCATACTTTTCCCTGGAAGTATATAGTCAGTTTTGATGGAAAAGTGATTCTTGGTTGAAGACCCAGTTCTCTTGCCTTTCTGAATATCATGTTCCAGGCCTAGAGTTCCTTTAGTGTAGAAGCTGCCAGGTCTTGTGAGATCCTGATTGGTGCTCCTTGATATCTAAATTGTCTCTTTTTGGCTTCTTGTAGAATTTTCTCCTTAACTTTAAAGCTCTGGAATTTCGGGAGTTATCTTTTGGGGATTTAGTATAGAGAATGTGTTCTGTGAAATCTTTCTATGTCTATTTTGCCTCCTTGTTCAAGAAGATCAGGACAGTTTTCTTGGATGATTTCCTGTAGTATGATGTCAAGATTTCTTTTCATTTCTGGCTTTTCAGGTTGACCAATGATTCTCAAATTGTCTCTCCTTCCTCTGTTTTCCTGTCTGTCATATTGTCAGTGAGATGTTTTATATTTTTTTCTATTCTGTTAGTCTTTTGACTTTGCTTTATTAATTCTTGCTATTTTGCCAGATCATTGCTCAATTCTGGTCCTTAAGGCCTGGTTTTCTGCTTTAATTTTTTGATTATTTGCTATAATATTTTGATTTTCTCTTTTAACCATTTCCCACTTCTCTTGCCAGAAGGCTTCCATCTTTTTGATAAGCTCTGATTTAAATTCTTCCAGAGCTTCTGGAAAATTCCAATTTTTTAAGAAGGTTTTGTCTGAGTTTGAATTTCCTCCTGTATTTCTTCTGTAGTCTGAGTTTTTCCTCCATAAAAATTTTCGAGGGTTGTTACCTTTTTTTTTTCTTGGAGAGTGTTTGTCCTGTGCGCAATTTGCCATCATGATGGAAGTTTTGCCTTCCCTTTTTAGTCAGAAATCTGAGTGAGCTAGTCAGGTTATCTGTGTATGGAGTTCAGGAGCAAGAATTTTGCCTGAGGCAAGTTCTTGAATCTCCACAGCCTCTGTTGTTCACAGCCTCCACTGTTTGGGGTTCTTCTCTGGGCTACCTTTTCAGGAGTGCCCATGGTTTGTGCTCCCCTGCCCTCTGGGTTTTCAGGTGTAGCTGCTCTCAAGGGTAGATCTTTAGTGGTCTTAGTCAGCTCCCAAGGACCTAGAGGTGCCCCTTGCTTGCTCTAGAGGTGCCCCTCACTCACTCACTGATTCTAGTGTTTGCTGGCTCTGGCTCTGGCTCCTTAACTGGGGTGGGGGAGGGTAGATTGGCTCACATTTGGCTGGGAGCTTTTTCATCCCCTTATAATGTGGAAATGCCCAAATCCCACATACCTTCAAGGTTGCACCCTATTGTAGAGCCCCTCTGTTCTTATGAAAATGGGTTTTTTTGGTCTTTTGAGGTAGTCGATATCAGTGTGTACTGGGGAAAGGAAGTGTCCTGTGTCTACACTGCCACCATGCTTACCCAGAAGTCTCTTTTTATCTTATCTTATTTTATATGATGTTATATGATTTTATTTGCAAAAATATTTTTAATTTATTGGTGCTGCCTTCCAGAGGTAGAAAAGCAGCACTGTAATTCAGCAGAAAAAAAATTGAGAGCTCAGTTGTGACCTGTAGTGGTTAAAGAGGCAAACCTGAGTGCTCAATACTGGCCTCTAGTGGTCAAGAGGTAGTCCCTTGTCTCCCGGTCAAGAGACCATAAAGACAGAGACCAAAATGGAGGATATGACTACAAAGGTAAGGTGAGTTTGGGAGTCATTGGAGGGAGGGGGTTGTTGTTTTTTGTTTTTTTACATAACAGGAGTGAGGAGGTTTAAGCCAAGGCTCCTGGCTTGTTTTAGGGATGAAAACATCCCTTAGCTAGAGTGGGAAGAGGGTTTATCTAGGAGGGAGGATCAAGAACACCTGTGGGTCGAAAGATGCCTGATAGGGGAAAGGGACCCAGCTGGGCTCAGGTTGGCAGGGAGTATAGGAAGTAAACTGAAGTGGGTGGGAAAAAAAAGAGATTGGTTTTGCATTTGTTTCAAAAGCAAATTCAGGAGTCAAGATGGCAGCTTAGCAAGCAGCAAAAATTCAGACCTCGTGGAAGACCCTTCCTTACCGATACAGACTGAATGCTCCTAGGGCACTGAAATTCAATCTGAACAACAGGACAGAAGCGAGGAACCCTCCTTCTGGACTCAAATCAAAAGCTATGCCCCCCCAAAAGCCGGAATCCGAGAATACTCAGGGCTAAGGGGAAGGCAGAATGAAGGTTCCAGGACTTCTCCCCCACAACCCAGAGGGCTGAGCCCCCAGCAGCAGTGGGAACCTCTGAGCAGGCAAAGGTGCTGGTTTGCAGAGTCTACCTTGTGAGCAGCGGGGCGCCGTGCTCGAAGCATCCAGCTTGGACAGCGGGGAGGAAGCCAGGGAGAAACAGGCCATGGCTGTGTCCCTCCATCAGGCTCCAATCTCACCCTTGCCTCGGGTACATCCAGACCAATCCAGTTGAACTAATCCCATCAGAACTCCTCAGAGTTTAGGGAGGCGGGCAAAGGCACTTGTGGACAGCGGAGAAGCAGCTGGAGAGAACTGGAGAGAGCCTTGGTGGCCCAGCCTTCCAGGAGTCTTCAGAGCCTCAGTGCATCATACCACATACAGCCCAACCCAATTGAACTCAATCCAATCAAAAGCCTCCAGAGGACAGGGAAGCTAACATTCCTCCCCTAGAAACTGAACCAAGAGATCTGACAAAGCTCCAAGAGGGGAGACTGACAGCCCCAAAACGAAAACAAAATGAGAGGAGCAAGAGCACAGCCAAATACGGGGAGCAAAGCAGGGGTAAACTCGAGCAAACAACAGAAAAAGAAGAAAGAAATTACAATAGACAGCTTCTGCACAGGTAATGAGCAAAGAGTGAATGAAACAGAGCAGGAGGACCCAGCACAGGAAAAATCAGAAATCCCAGCAAATTCGGCTTTGGAAGAACTCAAAATGCAATTCAAAACACAATTAAGAGAGGCTGAAGACAATTGGGAAAAGAACTTAAAAACTAAGATAAGTCATCTGGAAACAGAAAATAGTGTCTTGAAAGTCAAAAGCAAAAGCAAATTCACTCCAGAGGGAGAAACAGAGCCAGCAATTAGGGCCAGGGTAGGGAGGGAGTTTAGGAAGCAAGCTGGGGCCGGTAGAAGAGTGCTTAGCTAGGAGGGTGTGGAGATGGTCAACAGAGAAAGTACTTTTCAGGGGCTAAAAGCCACTGCAGTTGAAAGCTGGGAGTTGAATGGCTACTGTGCTTTTGAAACCCAAGTTTGGGCAGGGAGGGATATGGCCATCAGGACTGGGATCATACCCTTCCAGCAGGACCAAGAAGGAGCTTCCAAAAAAAACTCCCAGACCTCCCAGCACTTGGCAGCAGTAGGTTGGTCAGGGTGGGAATGAGAAGTGCGAACTACAGTAACTTGTGAACAGCAGAAAAGGCAATGACCGCCCCCTAGATAATGCCTGGGGGGGAGGGGGCACCAAGCAGGTAGGAAGCAGCAGCCTGGGGCAGTGGGAGAGAGACTCAGAGTGATGGGAACCATGGTGGCCACGGAGCAGGAGAATGCAGTCCCACCACTGGAAGCTCAGTATATCTACTGAGGGGCTGAGTAAAGAAAACTTTGAGAATTTGTATCCTAAAGCGGTATTCCAAATAAATGTAAGATTAAAAATTAATATCCAAATACTCAGAATTATTTTTATAAGATTTAATAATAATGACTTGAATCAAAAGAAAGAACAGCCTCAGTAAAGACCAGCTTCCCAGACCACAAAACTGGGAGAGCTCATAAAGCTCCAGAGAAGCTCCTAAGGTGGGGTTTTTCAGCAAATTTCTATCCCAAAATGTCAGGACACAACTCAAACAGATGCTGTGTAAATGTAGTTCAGGCATAACAAATTTCTATTTGCACAAGTCATATGATACAGTTGTATGAAAATGAAATTTAACAGTGATGATCATACCCTTAGAAGTTAACGGTTTGGGGGCAGCTAGATGACTCAGAGGACTGAGAGACAAACCAAGAATTAGGAGGTCCTCAGTTCAAACCTGACCTCATATGATTCCTAGTCTGCCACCCTGGGCAAGTCACTTAATCCCCATTATCTAACCCTTACCATTCTTCTGCTTTGGAACCAATACACAATATTGACTCTAAGACAGAAGGTACAGTTTTGTTTTGTTTTTTTAAATTAATGGATTGAACTTAACCTTAAAAAGCAATAGAGTAGAAGAATGGATTATAAACAACATCAAAAAAGTGGTCAATAGGAACTAGCCTAAATCATATGAAATCATTAAGACTAATGTGAGAAGATGGAATTATCTTTGTTTCAGATGAATAAAAAAATCAGTAGATGCAAGCATGATGGGGTAGAGCAAATATTATCAAAAGATATAAATGGAGAAATTATATATTGAGGTTTCATACATAATGAAAAGCTATTAATTAAGTACATAGTCACTGAATCAAAAAGTCATAAAGTGTTTAAAGGAAAAGTTAACTGAAATAAAAAGTAACTAAATAGTAAACCATCAATAGTAGATGAGTTTAGATTCTTCACTGAAATTTTAGAAGTCAAATATAAATAGTAAGAAAGAAACCTGATAGAATGTTGGAAAATATTATTTTCAAGATTACATGGAAATAAGTGAATAAAAGTTTTAAGAGCATTTAAATTTGGAGAGCATGCATGGTAGGTAATTTTATAAAAATTACTAGGTCATCAAGATAGAATAAGGACTGGATCTATGATTTCTTTGATATAGGAACTCCTAAAGAAAATATCTTTTTGCAGTGCTCTTTGGGAAATTGTCTGCACCTTTAGTCTTACAGAGTTGCCTAGAGAACTAAGAAGTTAAGTGGCTTACCCAAGGTCACTGTGTCAGAGTTAAGACAAACTCATTTACTCTATAATTTGGGGCCAGCTCTTTTTCATTATGAATATATTGCTTACTACTTACAAATGAAAGACCAAAATCCAAAATCTTAAACATAAAAATTTCTTTTTTATATTTTTTCTAGATGACATTTAAAAATATTTTAAAATATTACTTTCTAACATTTAAAAATATTAATTAAAATTTTTAAATACATTTAAAAATATTTTTATTTTGTAAAATATTCACTTTCTGACATTATACAATCCATGCTCTCTATCTCTCTGCCACCCTTTCCCTCTCTCCAAGAAGGCAGGCAATATGATATAGGTAGTATGTATATTATCATACAACATGGATTTGTTCTTTATGTTGTGTAAGAAGACACAGTTTGCCTATATTAGAGAAAAGCTCATGGAGGAAATAAAGAATGGTCTGTTTCAATTTGTACTTGGGCTCCATCTTTTCTTTCTATGGCATATAATTTCCAGACCATAATGCAATAAAATAATAAATGGTATAAAACTATGGACAAGAGCTTCACATCTGAATCACCTACATTGGCTATTATCTCTAATATGAAATATAGAATCTTCTGGTTGGCTTTTAAAGTCCTTTATATTCAGTGTCATTACTACATTTCTAGTCTTCTATATAATTCTCCATTTACTCTAATTTCATAATTCCAACCTCCTTGATTTTCCTTGAACAAAACACTCCATCTCCTGACTCTAAACCATTTCACCAAGAGTCCTCCATGCCCTAAAATCTCTCCTACTCATGGCTTTCTCCTGACTCCCTTCAATTCTCTTCTCCCACCCTTTTGAATATCTTATGTTCTTATCAGAAGCCTTTCCCAGTGTCCCTTAATTCATGTCTTCCTTCTGTGATTATTTCCAATTTATTGTCCCTGTATGTACTTATGCATAGCTGTTTGTATTTTGCCTCCCATTGAGATTAAATAATGTCTTTTGCCTTTTATTTTTCTCTACCCAGAAAGCACAGCGCTTAACCCATAGCAGGCATAGTAGGCAATTAATGAATAGTTGTGTATTGACAAAGAAAACCCCTTCCACTGATGTACAACTTTTCTACAATTTAGTCTTCATTTTTTCCTGGGACTCTGAGATGTTGTGACTTGCCAGCATCTGTCAGAGTTGGGGCTAATACTAAAATTTGGGTCTTTCTGACTTTGAGATCAGTTCTTTATGCACACTATTAGAATGCATATGGAAGCAAAAATGTGAATTTGAAGATATTTACTAATTAAATAATTGCTTCCAAAATTAGTTAATTAAATTAAACCAAGGCTTCCTTACCTGTTTTTTTTTTAATATTTTATTTGATCATTTCCAAGCATTATTCATTAAAGACATATATCATTTTCTTTTCCACACACCTCCCCCCCCTTAGCCGACACGCAAATCCACTGGGCATTACATGTTTTCTTGATTTGAACTTATTGCTATGTTGATAATATTTGCATTAGAGTGTTCATTTAGAGTCTCTCCTCTGTCATGTCCCCTCAACCGCTGTATTCAGGCAGTTGCTTTTCCTCGGTGTTTCTACTCCCACAGTTTATCCTCTGCTTATGAATGGTGTTTTTTTTTTTCTCCTAGATCCCTGCAAATTGTTCAGGGACATTACACAGCCACTAATGGAGAAGTCCATTACGTTCGATTATACCACAGTGTATTAGTCTCTGTGTACAATGTTCTCCTGGTTCTGCTCCTCTCGCTCTGCATCACTTCCTGGAGGTTGTTCCAGTCTCCGTGGAACTCCTCCACTTTATTATTCCTTTTAGCACAGTAGTATTCCATCACCAACATATACCACAATTTGCTCAGCCATTCCCCAGTTGATGGGTATCCCCTCGTTTTCCAGTTTTTGGCCACCACAAAGAGCGCAGCTATAAATATTTTTGTACAAGTCTTTTTGTCCATTATCTCTTTGGGGTACAGACCCAGCAGTGCTATGGCTGGGTCAAAGGGTAGATATTCTTTTGTCGCCCTTTGGGCATAGTTCCAAATTGCCCTCCAGAATGGTTGGATCAGTTCACAACTCCACCAGCAATGAATTAATGTCCCTACTTTGCCACATCCCCTCCAGCATTCATTACTTTCCTTGGCTGTTATGTTAGCCAATCTGCTAGGTGTGAGGTGATACCTCAGAGTTGTTTTGATTTGCATCTCTCTGATTATCAGAGATCTAGAATACTTTTCATGTGCTTATTAATAGTTTTGATTTCTTTATCTGAGAACTGCCTATCCATGTCCCTTGCTCATTTATCAATTGGAGAATGGCTTGATTTTTTGTACAGTTGATTTAGCTCTTTATAAATTTGAGTAATTAAACCTTTGTCAGAGGTTTCTATGAAGATTTTTTCCCAGTTTGTTGTTTCCCTTCTGATTTTAGTTACATTGGTTTTGTTTGTGCAAAAGCTTTTAAATTTGATTTAGTCAAAATTATTTATTTTACATTTTGTGATTCTTTCTATGTCTTGCTTGGTTTTAAAGCCTTTCCCCTCCCAAAGGTCTGACATGTATACTATTCTGTGTTTACCCAATTTACTTATGGTTTCCTTCTTTATGTTTAAGTCACTCACCCATTTTGAATTTATCTTGGTGTAGGGTGTGAGGTGTTGATCTATTCCTAGTCTCTCCCACACTGTCTTCCAATTTCCCCAGCAGTTTTTATCGAATAGTGGATTTTTGTCCCAAAAGCTGGGATCTTTGGGTTTATCGTATACTGTCTTGCTGAGGTCGCTTGCCCCCAGTCTATTCCACTGATCTTCCTTTCTGTTTCTTAGCCAGTACCAAATTGTTTTTATGACTGCTGCTTTGTAATATAGTTTAAGGTCAGGGACTACAAGGCCCCCATCATATGTGTTTTTTTTTTCATTATTTCCCTGGATATCCTTGATCATTTGTTCTTCCAAATGAACTTTGTTATGTTTTTTTCTAAATCAGTGAAGAAGTATTTTGGTAGTTCAATGGGTATGGCACTAAATAGATAAATAAGTTTGGGTAGGATGGTCATTTTTATTATATTGGCTCATCCTATCCATGAGCAGCTAATGTTTTTCCAATTGCTCAAGTCTAGTTTTAGTTGTGTGGAGAGTGTTTTGTAGTTGTGTTCATATAGTTCCTGTGTTTGTCTCGGGAGGTAGATTCCTAGGTATTTTATTTTGTCTAAGGTGTTTTTGAATGGGATTTCTCTTTCTAGTTCTTGCTGCTGAGCTGTCTTGGAGATATATAGAAAAGCTGATGATTTATGTGGGTTTATTTTGTATCCTGCAACTTTTCTAAAGTTGTTGATTATTTCAATTAGCTTTTTGGTTGAATCTCTAGGATTCTTTAAGTAGACCATCATGTCATCCGCAAAGAGTGATAACTTGGTCTCCTCCTTGCCTATTTTGATGCCTTCAATTCCTTTATCTTCTCTAATTGCTACTGCTAGTGTTTCTAGTACAATGTCAAATAGTAGAGGTGATAATGGGCATCCTTGTTTCACTCCTGATCTTAATGGGAATGCGTCTAGTTTATCCCCATTGCAGATGATATTAGCTGATGGTTTTAGATATATACTGTTTCCTTACCTGTTTTATGAGTAGTAATATACCCATTCCTACCCATGATATCAACATATTTATTGGTCAGTCACTCAAAGATTATAGGAAGGAACTTCAAGAGGTAATGGTTTTAATATTAAATGAGGCTCTTTGGAAGGCCAATGAAGACTTCAAAATTTTGTATAACAATGAACTTCTATATTTTTGCAATGAAAATAAAAAAGGAAGTACTATATTATGCTATTGTACAATTTTGGCAAGAAAATTTATACTATAAAAATCCAATCCACATTCAATTCATCCTTTGTTCTAATAGTACATAGATGCAATTATAACCTGAATTTTGTGAAAGTATATGATAAATGAACTTATTTGCAAAATTCTCATCATTTTTCTGGTAGAGGTAAAAAAATCAAACTTTATAAAAATTTTACTATAAAAAGTTGGTTTCTATTTTCAGTGGGTTCCTAAGTGGCCTTTTTCTTTTCTCTAATATCAAATCTCTTTGGATAAAGAGAACTTTCTGAACTCAAGATGATGTCTATCACCCCTCCTGCCTTGTATAGTGCTATGCACATTTTGTTCAATCTTTTCTGATTCTTTGTCACCATATTTGTTTTTTTTTTTTTTGGCAAACATTTTAGAATAACTTGTCATTTCCTTCTTCATATCATTTACAGATGAGGAAACTGTACATTCATATCATTTTACAGATGAGGCACACTGTACACAGTAAAGATTGTTTTCCTCACATGTGCCCTGCAATCTCTCTTTTTTATTCCTTTGGCACATTTTGCATCATCCATCTTCATTCATGTACTAAATGGTAAACTTAACAGAAGACACAATTGCTCTGAATATTTATCCCAGAAAAAAATTCCCATAAGGATTTTTTAAATACATTTTTTTGTATTTTAAATGACAAACAAAAGAAAATTTGCCTTCTTATAAAGTCATTTTCTGATATATCAAAGAAAATGTCTAATTTTATTTAGGAAATATATTTACACCAAATTAAAAGAAAAGAACAAGATTACCCTTCTCCCCCATTTGCTCCATTTTGCACACACATTTCTCATCTCTGTAGATAGCTTGATTAGCTGCCTTTCTGTGCCTGTCCTGGGTCTCCATCCAGCTATTCAGAATCCATGAATTAACTTGTGCAATATAGCCACGGGGTGAAGTTGGGGCTAGAGTGTCAGTGAACTTGAAGTCTAATCGACATTGGTGATTTGAGCTCCGTTTTGGATTGACCTTGTAACACTTGGCATTGATCACTTTGCAAACTCAAAAAAAGCAGGGGAATATTTCTCACTGGAAGGTCAGATGTAGCTAGCTGGTGGAACAACTACTTTGATTCAAAAGGATTAAGCTGCTTCTATATATTTGAATTCCACCTGAGTCTTATAAATCTCCATTTGATTAATAACCTTTCCATTAGACTTTTATAATTTTAATTTTTTATACATGTAGACTATGTGGTAGGATTAAAATTTAGTGTCGCTCATTAGATCTTGCTCTTATCTTTATTTCACAGCACTTGGAAAACTAGTTGTATGGAATTATTATATTAAAATATTATTAATATTGAATATCTACTGCTATTCTGAACCTTGTGAAATTTAAATCTAGGATTAGATCTCCCATTAGACAGCTCATCTCTCTTCTAGTGCCAAAGATACCTTTGAAGAAAAGTGGGGAAGCTGGTATAAATAGAAGTCATCTCAGCAAATATTTTTGATGAGAAAAGTAAAAAAATAAACCATTTCAAAATATTAAAATTGTGATTTCTCAACATATCTCTGGATATCTTTTACAACTTCTCCTCTTCCTCCATCTTCTCTTCCTCCGTTTTTATTCCTCTTCCTTCTCTGCTTCTCTTTCTCTTTCTATTCCTCTTTTCCCTCCTCTCCAGGTCCTCCCCTGCTCTCTTCCTCTTCCCAATCCTTTTTTATTTTTTCAGATTACATGTTTGCATTTTTTTTCTTTTAAACCCTTATCTTCTGTGTTAAAATCAATCCTAAGTATCAGTTCCAAAGTTATTTTCTGACATTTTGGGATCCATGTCCTCTCCCTCTTGGTCATGCTTTACCCCCTTCTCTGAGATGACAGGTAAAATAATATAGGCTGTATATGTGGCATCATATATTATTCCATGTGGGTCATATTATGAAAAAAGATACCTATTGCTTACAGTAGAGAATTATTTATGGAGGAATGAAAGTGAGCAATGGTAAGCTTCTGCATTCCAACTCCATCAGTTCCTTAGATGGTGGTGGATCACCTTTTTTTCTTAATCTAGATCATCACATTTCTGACAATAAATAAGTCATCCACAGTTGATTGATCATTATACTTTATTGTTAATTGTTAATGTGTTAAATGTTCTCATGGTTCCCCTTCCTTTCTAAATAAAGCCTAAAGGTCCTTGGATAGTAAGCAAGGCACAGTTGTCTAGGAGTCAGGTGCTAAATCTGGTTTCAGGAAGAACTGTAATAGGAAGAGGATGTTTGCAAAAAGACTTTGCAATTCAAACTTTCAGGTGATTGACAGGAGCATGTGACAGGAAGTCACATGGGAGCCTAAGGGTCAAGATCTGGGTAAGATTCTAGGGTCTCAACAGAAACTTGGCTTTTCTCCTGAAGGACCTTGGGTTGGAGGTTTTATATCAGGTTTCTGGCTTTTGTGATACCAGCTGAAGACAGAAGAATCCTGTTGGGACTGGCTGCTGGCAGCTAGAATAGAGAACTAAAGACTCACTTCTCCACTGGACCTGCTTTGGACAATTTTCATCTGAAGATTCTGGCCCATTGATTGGACTCCACTTGTGAGATTTTGTGTTGGGGAAACTTAATTTTTTTTTTAGCTAAGAAAGTTAGGTTAAGATAGGTTTATAAAACTTAGGGTTTAAGATTAATTGTAATAATTTTCCTTGCCTTTTTCCTCTTCCCTTTCCCCAAAATAAACCTGAATTTTATGTGTTTCCTTCTTGTTCTTTCCCCAAACAAAATCCCAATATTACAGAACCAAGTTCGAAATTTGCTGTTAGATACTTGACAACCCAGGGCAAGTTACTTAACCTCTGTCTACCTTAGTTTTCTTATCTGTAAAATGGGAATAACTATTGCGCCTTCCTCTCACTATCATTGTAAGGATAAAATGAGATAGTTGTAAAATGTTTTACACACTTAAATGACTATATAAATAATATAAATGATTAATAAAAGCTAACAATAATTAAAAATAATAAATTTTAAATGGAACATTGAATAACATTCTCTGTATCTGTCCTCCAAAGTAAAAAAAAAATAGAAAGCACAAATTGACACACACAGTACTGATATTTGAATTCTCTATATTTAAGACTTCTTTTCTTATTTCACTTTGTTTTCTAAGAATAATTTTTTTAAAGATTCTCTTATTGAAAAAATAAAAGATTCTTTTATTGACAGCTTTAAAAAAATCAATTCTTGGCCTAAACTGCTGTGTGCAGCATATTAGCCAACATGTCCACCCCCAGAGGGAGTTTAGGCTACATACTAAATTGAGAGACAGTTGTTGATATATACAGTTGTTAGAGACCTTTTATCTGGAGCCTTCAGGATGGAAGGCAATATAGACTGTCAGCAAATAATATAATTTAACCAGATACTGTAGCGTCAGAGCTAATGTTACGCTTTTAGCTAAAGCCATCTCCAAGATGAATGTGTCTATACATCAATGTTTTTCCATTTGCTCCAAAGGACCATTAATTTTTAAAAACTTAAACCCTGAATTTTGACATAACACAAGTCCACATAACTAACTTCAGATAGCTCTGATCATATGACTCAGAAGACAAGGTATTTTACTTGATAAAACCAACAAACAAATCATTCTAGGAACCTGTCAGCTTTATGAAAGATATTGATAAGATCAAGGTAGAGTTGGCTGTTCCACAAAACCAGGGCATATTCTTACAATTTATTACTATCTGGGAAACTTCAGAATGCAAATTTTTCAATTATACAACTGAATTGAATAAATATTATTAATTGACTATTTTGTACAAAGAGCCAGACAAAGCAGTGGGGATATAAATACAGAAACAAAACATCTCCTGGTCCTCAAAGATGATACATTTTACTGATTAAATACAATACAAAAACAAACAAGTAAATAGGAGGTAATTTGAGGAAGTAGAGTATAACTCGAGAGACCAACAAAGGCTGCTCAGGAGAAGTGGCACCAGCCTTGAGCCTTGAAGAAAGAAAGATTCTGAAAGCTAGAGATGAGAGAAGAAGCATGGTACTGTGGGAAAAGCATTGACTATGGAAAGAAAACTGAAGATGAAATCTGCCACCCACCTCCAGACAGAGAGGTTGCCGGCGTAAAACGAATGAGACATTCATTTTTGAATTTGGTCAATGTGAAAATTTGCCTTGATAAACTATATAATTTTTGTCTTGAGGGATTTAGTTTTCATTTTTTTAATCATTCAAGTAGGAGGAGGAGTGAGAGAAGACAAGTGGTTGAAAAAAATGAAACAAATGAATAAATAATATTAAAAATAACACTGGTCCAATAGTCAGAACACTTGAGTTCAACTCCCTTATCTGATGATTCCTACCTAAATGACCTTGGGATAGTTACTCAGCTTGTCTGGATCTCAGATTCTTCATATGTAAAATGAGGAAGTTGGCCTAAATGGCCTCTGAGGTTTCCTTCCAGCTCCAGATTTATGTCTATAAGTTTTGTTCACATTTTGGCTGATGTTTAGATATTATCTAAAATTGTTGTTGTTTGTCCTTTGTTTTTGAAAAGGACCGATGACATCAAAGAGTCTAAAATAATCTGTACTTTCTGGCGAATTGGATTTATGTGAGATAGAACTGAAGTCAAGTCATCAACCTCATTCTCTCTTCCAGTCATCCCAAGTCTAGTGGTAAAACAAAAGTTTTACTGTTCCAGGTTGCCATGGATGAACTTAGTGTCTTCCATGTCTGATCAAGCTTTAAATGCCCCAGAGCGTAGCTTCAGCTTCCTTCATGACTAGAGGAAGAAACTGATCTTGTCTACCCATTCTACCAGGAAAAAATCTTTATAAACTTGAGACAGATATTCCCCTAATTTGCTGACATGTTTAAGGTCCGCCAGTGACCTCAGCCTGTTTTTTAGCCCATCTGTGAAGACAGTTTTAGCAGGCTATGGCTGCTGTGAATGCAATGGTTTCATGGAGCTACATGGAGTTGGTTGAAAGGTGGACACCAAGGGTACATGAAGGTTTGGCAAGTCTTCACACAAGAGGTACCAATCCTCTCTGAACACCCCAAATATGGTATTATCCACATGATTAATATCATAGACTCTTTTGAATATTTCAGAGTTGAAAGCAAATCTTTCAAACAGTTGCTGATTTATGTTTTCACAAATTTTCTTGGCCACATTTAGGTATAGTGTATTTTTCACATAGCTTTGTTTTCTCCCTTTACCTGATTGGTATATTTGGTATATTTGGTATATATATATATATATATATATATATATATCACAGTTTCATAGCATTTTAAAGATTCCTTCCAAGGAGTTCAGCACATCAGTCAATGCCCCCAAGGTCCAAAGAATTTTTTTAAGTTAATTTGAAAACAGGTTCCCAAGGCCCCAAAATTGCTATATATGGCTCCAAAGGGTTCTCTATCCAAGAAAGTATGTCAGAATTCAGAAAGAGTGCTTGCTGACCACAGTAATACAACAAAAGGAGTTGAATATTCTTAAGGAAAATTTTCTCTTCATTGAAGAGAACTTGTAAATTTTCCTTAACCAAAGTAGGATTTTTTTCTCTAAAGAAAAAAATTCAATCATCTAGAATCAAAATATCTTTTTCCTTATCTGTTCTGGAAATGCTCTGAAACATTCTCATTTCTTCTTCTAGATTTCACATAAGCATCATCTGTCCTTCCTCTTAGTTGTCATTCCAATGTCATTTCCTTCATGACATGTTACAATTCTATAATTGTACTTTATGTTTTCTAGTTTTAATTTGTAGTTCCTGTTTCCCAACATCAGAAACACTTAGACAATTACTTATGTATATTCATGTGTATGTTTATTGGTAAAGTATTCCAAGTCCATTATAGGAGTTAGAGCTGTAAATAGCCTCCAAAGTGTTTTTATATATGAGGTAACTGAGGCCTGGGGAGGTTAGATGACCTTACCATGAGGAGCAAAATGATAAGTATCAGAGTCAGAATTTGAACTCATGTCTTTTGATCCCAAATCCAATGCACTTTCTATTATATAGTACTCTTAACATAGTGCAATGGAAACCATTTGGAATTCAATGTCAGAAGACCTAAATTATATAAATGAGAAAACAATGACAAAGCACCTACTGTGTGCAAAGTATTGTGTGCAATGGATACAAATAGAAAAGCAAAGATGGCCCCTACTCTAAAAGAGTTAATATCCTAAAGAGGGAGACAATAGATGTAAAGAGGTTTCGGCTGCAAGTTACATGGACATGTCTCATGGTGCTTATTCTTTATATAAATAAAACCATATCTATTTCCTTATGGTCTATAAACTTCTAAGGCCCTGGAACTTAACACAGAAACTCTATTTACCTCATGCACCAAAATCCATAAGAAAGAAAAACAAGATCCAATAAAATGATCCATCTCCTATTGACAGATTGCCAGTTTCACATTTTAAAACCTTGATGTGAATCTTGGTAAAAAGAAAAAAGATTCAAGATAGAGATAGCAAACTGTATAAAGGCATAAATCAATTTATTGTGCTTCACATTATTATACTTTGCAGATATTGCATTTTATTTAAGATTTGCTGCAATTCTGCATCAAAAAAGTCTATTGGCACCATTTTTCCAGCAGCATGCATTCACATCATATGAGTGTCACATTTTAGTAATTCTCAAAATATTTTAAACTTTTTCATTTTTATTCTATCTGTTGAGTGATGTTACTATTTGAGTTATTTGGGGGCATCACTAACTATACCTATATAAGATGGCAAATTTAATCAATAAATATTGTGTGTGTTCTAACTGTTCCATTTACCAGCTATTCCCCATTTCTCTCTCTCTCTCTCTCTCTCTCTCTCTCTCTCTCTCTCTCTCTCTCTCTCTCTCTCTCTCTCTCTCTCTCTCTTTCTCATATATATATGTATATATGTATATTTATTAAGCACTTATACAGATAATCAGTGCTTAATAAATTTGTTTGAAACTCTGTAAACCTAAAATAAATGATACCTCCAGAGACCAATAGACTGGAGTCCAGGAAGACCTATGAAAGAATCCCACCTAAGGGTCTGCCAGTCTAGATTTGAGAGCACCCACCTTGATCATAGTAGACATGATTTTCAATCTTTCATGAAAGGTCTTTGACTTGTCATTGTCAGGTGAACAACATCCTTGGTATGTTACTATGGCTCATCTATATTTCATTGATAATCTTCCAGTACCACAGGAAGATTTTATTTAATAATAGTTAAGCTGTATTCATATATTTATGTCCCTAATAAATAGTTTGGGGATTTGAGGGAGGATCTGCTCATTATTTTTGATACCAGTATCCCAAATATGAGTTAATGAACTGAGATAAACTGGCATTTCTGAAATAAATAATGAGGTATGTAATATAAGGTTAAGTAGGATGGTACAGGGAGCTCACCACTCATGAGTTTTGGAAGTATGCCACTGTTTTCCTTTATCTATATTTCTGTGGAATAAAGAAACCATTTCCATCAATGAATGCCACAACAGGACCACATTAAAAAGAAAGAACTAAAGATAAATAAGCCAACTAAGAATCTCTGAAGTAGTATCAAAATAGGACTGAGCAAGCAAAGGGAAAAACAAAACAAAACAAAAAACAGGCTTAGATGTTGGTAAGGAAGGCAACTTATACTGTAAAGAAAAATGAACTTGGACATTTCTGACTCTATGCTCAAAGCCCACCACAAGATTGAGAAGTACCTTGATCCTGAAAGGTGAAACAGGGACAGCACTGAGGAGAGAGATGAGATGAAGAACCCTGATTGTCTAGATCCCTTCATAACACTTTCAAGAGAACCTCTACTGCTGACTATGAGCCCAGTCACCAAAAACCAAACACAGAGATGAGAAAAAGAAACAGTGAACATTTATTAAGCTCCTACTATGCTCCAGATCCCAAAAGCTATAGAGACAGAGTGAGAGATGGGGTAGGGGGAGGGTCTGTGGAAGAATAGATAATGCAAATTTAGATTTAAGAAATCATTCCCCTAATAAATAGAAGAAATTAGATAGGGCCTGGTGAGAGAAAGAGGATGTTCCTGTTGTATTATAAACTAAGTCTGCTCCTTACTTTTTCTACCAGAAACTGAAATAAAACTTAACAAACTGAAACAAATTGATTTTTCCAATATGAGAAAATAACTAACAACATGATAAAATGTTAGGTAGGAAGGTCAAGATTCTCACATAGTTGGTTATTTGCTATCATTTCTTTTCCTTCTTCCTTAGTAGAAGATTCAAGATTGGACTATATCCTCTGACCACAAATCCACAAAGAAATAAAAATTATTTTTAACTGTAGTATACAATCAGTGGACATTTACTTTCCCTCCTTCATTTCTTTGCTACCAAAAATGAATATTTTGGTATATAAGGAAGCTTTTTCAAAATTTTTTGGCCTTCTTGGGTCCTCTCGCCTTTTGAATGATGAGATTATCAAGACAAGTTAAGGAGTAATTAGCTATTATGGTTATGTGAGAGAGATATAGAGAGAAAGTGTCAGAGATAGAAGAGATAGGGAGAAAGAGAAAAAGAAAAGCAACAAGAGAGAGTCAGAGAAAATCACTGCAAAGTCTAGATAAGTGAAGTCTCCAATTACTACTATGTTGTTCTTCCATAATAGGCTCATGATCTATTTCTCAAATTCTTCATCTGTTTTCCCTTTCTTCTTTCTGGCCAACAGTGATGCCAGTATTTCTTTAGCTCCTTCTATTTATGTTCATGAAAATGCTTTCTAATATATTTCACCCTCTGGTTCTTGGATTTATTCATATCATAACCTCTTAATATCCTATGTACCCCTATAGCACTTTTACTTATCTTGTTTATTTATTATATTTTATATCAAGCAAATTTCATTTTCTCTTTGACCGTGTCATATGTTTGTATATGTATGTATATATTTCTATAAGTATATATGTGTATATATGTATATTGTATGTACATAAACACACACGTTTCAATTTATGCTTTGAGTGATTTGAACCCAGGAAAGTAAATCTTCCTGATTCCTAGTCCAGTGTAGGTCCTTGGCCTGAGTTGTTCCTGAGATCCTGGAATAATTCAACACCATATTTACTAAGAAAATTAGTAGAATCAACCCATACATTGCTGCCAAAAGTGCAAAGAGCCTATCTCTAACAAATTCCTAAATCAGGAAGGAGGCTAGAAGACTTAGGAAACAAAAAAGAACCCTACCATAAAGATCTATTATCATGGCAGGAACTCTCAAGAAATAACCCCAGGAGAAAAGAATGTCTCCAAAATATACATAAGCAAAACCTAAAAGAAAGGGCAACTAGGTACTACACTATGCAATAAAGCTATAGGTTTATATGCATCACTGGAAAAGAAGATAAGATGAACTAAAATGTGAAGGATTGATGCTAACAATTTAAGTTTCATGGATTATTTTTGTTTGCTTGCTTTTTCTCCTTCAGAGAGGAATGAAAATTTTTAGGTAGTACTATAAGGTTATATGCTTATATAAGTCCTTAGAGCAAAAGGTGGGATTTACTAGAAGAGGAAGAATTATAGGATGACTTTATAGGTTATTGTGAGTCCTTTATATTATTTTACATTGTTTCCATTGAAGTAAGATAAAGACTTCCTATGTCAAATATGCATTGGTACCTTAAGTCACTACACAGAAATTGGGAGCTTTTTTGCCCACATCACTAAAAACCTAAATCTAAGCTATATTCTTAGGTTCCTAAAAGAAGAATCCCCTGTGGATTGGGGTGAAATAAGCCAAAATATATGACTGGCTTACAACCCCCAAGATCAAATGAGGCTATATAAACTCAAAGTTTGAGATGCTGGAACATAAAAACTTACCTTCATTGATACCTGACACAATTTCTATACTGCGGGGTAAGAAAAATGACCATATATTTAAAGATCTTCTGGACACTGGCTCAAAACTGTGTTTCTAAGAAAGCTGATAGACACTAGAACTCCCTTGTTGAGCTCCTATTCATGTCATGTAACTGGGAGAGTAAGGGTGAGGATGACCATCACAGTAAGGCTAATGAAGTCTAGCAGAGACCCTAAGATGGTCTCAGGTGCTTCCAAAAATTATATGAATTAATACATTGAATAACTGGCACAGACCCCATATTGGTTCTTGGAACTAGAGTATTAGAGCCATCTTTATTATCCTTAGAAGGTAGAAGAGAATCCAGTTTGTAAAACCTGCTAAATTTTATTTCCTATTGTACCTTTCCTTCTTCTCTCACTCCTTCCCTGAGAATAAAAAGAAAATAGCATTATTTATTTAGAAATGGATAGGCATTGTCCTGTAGTAAATGAACAGTTGGTGAAGGAGATGAAGAGAAGGTAAATAATTCCAATGATCTGAGTTCAGAATGAAATATGTTGCAATAAGGAAAACCAAAGTGAAGACCAGACAAACAGTATATATTTACAATGAGTCTAAGTCCACAATTATTGTATTTTAGGGGCTATCCTGCTGAATGGGATTGCTCTTTAACTGTATGTATCTCATTGTATCCACCAAAAATATGCTGTCATCATAGTGGATCCCAGTTAAATCAAGACTCAAGGGATCTATAACAAGAAACAATGCAGGAGCTTCTTGGATTTTAACTTTTCTCAATAGATCCATGAATTAATCAGACTTATAGGAAAGGATAGAGTTTATGCAGTGGCTTATGTTTTGCATGATCTGCATTGAATTCAAGTGTGTGCAAATTCCCTTAGGTTAAAGGGACATTTTGAAAATAGTAATTTATACCTTTAATTGGCAATCATAACTTGGCTTCATTTCTCCTTTGTCTGAATTATATGTTGGAATGGAGAATGGAAGCAGGTAAATTCCTACTTAAGTCTTTCTTTACCAGTGACAGTCTGAAGGGGGGGGGGGAGTTAGAAATATGTGGAAATCAACAAATATTTATTGATTACTTCTTATGTACATAGCCTGGTATGAGGCTCTTTAGGAGATAAATACTGGCATGTGTTTGTGTAAATGCTCTCAAAACACCAGAGATTAGTAGACTTTCATAAAAACACTTTATTACTATGGTAACTATATAACATAATCAACTACAGAACCCCAAAAGGTTCAAACTAAAGGAGTAGAACCAAATATCATGGTGCCACTTATCTCTTTAACATGTTTTCATGAATAACTTGTATTGACCCATACCCAATAGAGCTCACTTGTTTGAAAAGTATGTTTTATAACAAATATCTCTATTCGCAGAATATGATCTTTTCCTTTATATACACCACATGACCTCAAACATTGCTAGTTCAAGCTAGAGAGGATCAAGGGCTCTTTCAGACTGTCAAGATCCTTAATACACCTTAGAAAGTTTTATGCTTGCAGCATTTATATTTTCAAAGGCAATTAGGAATTTGTCTCTGAACAGATTGTAACATGGTTGAGCAAAGGGACCTTTCCTTCCTTTGTATCTTCTACTTGTAAACCTCAAAATTTCTCAGACTTATGAATGTTAGGGGTTTCCCCCATTGGGGAATCTTCTACTTAAAAAAATTCCCTAGCAGATGGTGAGAACTCTACTTGAGTGTGGGGGCTCCTAGCTATGGGAGTGTCCCTGCTCCACCCTACTTAAGACTGCTTTAGGACAGAAAACTGCTTGCTAAACAATGAAAGTACTTTGATCCATGCTTATGGAAGGGACAGGAAGTTCTTTGAGTCATGACTGTTTTAGAATTGATACAATGGGATACTAAGTGCCTATAAAGGTGGGGCAACTTGTAAACTACTTAAACCTAAAAGGGTGATAACTTATTCAGATGTTTTTTCTTAATGAAATTTGTTGACACAGCAGCATTTTTTCCTGACTTACTAAAGAGATTAAAACTACTCAGCTGTGAATTCAAAATGGGTGGTCCTTTAGAAACATCTACAGTGATTGGTAGATGTAAGGACTTAGGGGAGGTGACAGAGGAGATTTTGCCCTTAAAAATAAGAGCTCAGAGAAGAGTAGAGAAGGAAGCTCAATTTCTGATTCTCATTCTGGAGGATCTCATTCTGAGAGACTCATTTCCTTAAGGACTGATGCTTGAGGGCTCTTTCCTTGGAGATAGATCTCTTTGAGGAGAAGTGCTCTTGGAGGAAATCTCATTCTGAAGGAGAGCTCCTTGAGGAGCTCCTCTGAGGGGCTCTGTCCCTCTGGGGTAGGAGCTCTGGAGGCTCTTGAGAGAGGCCCTTTGAAACAATCTCTGGCTGGATGACTCTTTGAGGAAGGACGCTGGCCTGGTGTCACTAGTATCCTTGTTTAGTCAGACCTTGTGGTGAGTGTTAAAAAAACTGACTGATTTCTCTTTAAGACTCAGGTCTAGGCCATATTGGCTTGAGGCCCTTCATACTTATTCCTTTCTCACTCTCTCTTTCTTTGATTACTTATTGTATTGTTAATTAAAATCTCTATAAAACCCAATTGACTTGGGTATTTGAATAATTGGGAATATTTCCCTGGCGACCACCTTGTATTTGATTTTAAAACCCAAGACACTATAGTGAAACATATTTCTGCGGTCAAATTTACTCACCCTCTCTTATATCTATCACAATTTATATCTTCCACTATTTTAATCACTACAGTTTAAGACCTCACCATTTTAAATCTCACACACTATAGAGTATAGGCGAATGTTAGGCATATAGCTGGTACTCAATAAATTCTTGGTTGTTTAATTTATACCATTAACTCAGAGAACAATTCCACAAGCTCATTATTGATTTACAACTGAGATAAAAGCAAAGAGAACAAAAGCTCTAGACAGAATGGTTTCTAGACAGCTTGAGTTACCAGCATGAGTTGAAAATTATATAGTGTTGGTCTTCAAGCCCATTGAAGCAAACAGAAATCAAGGAACCATAAAATTTTAGTAGGTTGTTGTTGAGAAGAAAAAAAAACTATAAAGACTCCACAGCAATGATCCTTCAATGTGCCTTTCACTTAGGACTATGAGTTATGGCAGTTTATGGGACAAGTACCTTTGCATTTCTCCTTATACAAAAATACATGTATATGAATGATCTAGGAAATTAGCCATCTCATGTTACAGAAACAAATCAAATCCCCCCTATCCAAAACCAAAACAGATTAAAGAGTTTACATTGAATTTCTTGTATATAAACAATACTTTTGATAAATTATGGAGGTTTCTGGGAATAACATGACACTGAAAAGTTTTCCTATATAAACAAAACGTTACATATTTTGACACTTTCTGGGCTTCACATACTAGTCTCATATTTTAAGTTTCATATTCTACTCAAACTACTGTCAGGATTCCGATTTGGCATGTCAAATAGTTGACATAAATCAAGTATTATCTCTCTATGTATGATAATATAAAAATACCTTAAATGACAACTTACATTAGAGGAACTTAAAGTGTTTTATTTCTT
This sequence comes from Monodelphis domestica, assembly GCF_027887165.1. NCBI lineage: Eukaryota > Metazoa > Chordata > Mammalia > Didelphimorphia > Didelphidae > Monodelphis > Monodelphis domestica. Next base: position 355,607,504 of record NC_077228.1, read on the forward strand.
TGTTCCTTCAATGACTTTCAGGTAATTAGATGAATCCATACATATATCTGTGCATACATTGTGGGTCAGTATCAAAGACAAAAGTTTTCTGTTAGGAAGTCTGGATTTGGGTCTCCTATTTATTCTATAAGCTCAGGCAAGTCACTAAGCCTTCTTTATCAAATGGGAATAATATTACACATCCTACTTATTTCACAGAATTGTTGAGGAACAGCATTATACCATCAAGGGTCTTCCAAAAGTTTTCTGTCATCTGTTCTAAGGTATTCATTCTTCTTTCCATTCTTTCCTCCATTTTTGTTCCCTTTTTATTCCTTATTTCATTTGTCTCCTTATATTCCTTATGTGGGCAGGATGAGAAGTAAAGGGGAAGGAATAGGCATTTATGTAGTGCCTATGTGGTACTAAATGCTTTTCAAGTATTATCTCTTTTGAGCCTTTTAACTCAGCAAGATCCTGTTATTATCCCCATTTTACAGATGATGATACTGAGACAAATAGAAGTTTAGTAATAACCCCTCTTTCTAGAGTTTTTGTTCTCCTTGCTTTTATCTCAACTATAAATAAATGATGGGTTTGTGGGATTGTTCTCTAAGTTAATGGTATAAATTAAATAACAAAGTACTTATGGTGTACCAGCTATATGTCTAGCATTCTTCTAGACTCTGTAGTGGAAGATACAAAAGAAGAAAAGGTCCCTTCACTCAACAACCTTTTAATCTACCCACAGCCAAATTCCTAACTGCCTTTGTAAACACAAATGCTTAAGAAAATTGCCCAGTGTCACACAGCCCTTAAGTGTTTGAGGTTAGATTTGAACTCAGATCTTCTTGACTCCAGGTCCATAACTCTTATCACCACTGGACTTGTTTTGGAGTTATTATTTTCTTTTGCATTTAGGTGGCACATTGGATAATAATACCACCTGACCTCCCAGGGCAGTTGTGAGGATCAAATGATATAATAATTATAAAATGCTTAGTACAGTGCTTGGCACATAGTAAGTTTTAGGAAAATTATCCCCTTAGTTATCTCTCATTTGAAATCATTTTTCATTGTGTTCAATTCCATTTTTTTCTTCTATTTACCCATATCCCTACATCACTTTGAGTTGGCAGCTTATATCTGGGTCAACTTTTATTACAATCCTTCTGGGTATTCTACTTTATCCTGAGTTCAGGAGATAAGATGAGGTCCCAAGCTCTGTAGGAATTTTCTGGTTTTGTCTCCTACTGTGGTTTAAATCAAAACTGTCCTACCCGAAAACTTCTCTGGGTCTGTGTCGTTAGTAGCCAGAATTTTGGAACTTTGCAGCTCTAGGCACTGCTTGTGGTCTGTTGCCTAAGGTGAGATTGGGCAGCTTTGAGGTACATCTTCCACTCACTAAGATTTGTCACTATCTGGGACTACTGCAGAAATGTAATTATCTTTTTGTACAATCCAAGACTGGATGGAAGAGTTTATACCAGATTCTCTTTGGTTTCACCCTTATACCTTCTTTTGCATTTTTAGAACTTCACTAGGGGTGTTTATGGGTATCTAGGATCCTATTCTTCTTACAATCCTCCTTGGATAGAATGCTCTTACTCAAGAGTTAGGAAGATTAGGATTGCAATCTTGACATAGTTTTGAGTGTATGACTCTAAGCAAGTCATTTAGCCTCTGTTTGCCTTAACACACTGGAGAAAGAAATAACAAACCACTAAGTAGCTTTTCTAAGAAAATCCTGTAGACAGTACAGTTCACAGGATTACAAACAATGGGATAGGATTGAAGGAATGAACAACAAATATACTTAGCACTGGAACTAAATCAATAAAAAAGGCAAGAGAGTTCCTGTCCTATAGGAGTTCCCATTCGAATGGAAGAGATAATAAGCAAAGAAAATATGCAAAAACAAACCTCATATAGGACAAAGAGGAAATAATTAATGGAACAAAGGCTTTAGAATGAAGAGTGGTTGGGCTTCCTCTAGAAGACAGAATTTTAACTGAGACCTAAAGGAACCCAGAGGAGCCAAGTGGAGATGTGGAGAGAGAGCATTCCAGGTCTAGAGGATAGTGAGTCAAAATGCCTGGAGCCAAGAAATGGGAGTATCTTTTTGTGAAATGGAGAAGAGGATAATGTCCCTAGATCAAACAGTATGTAGCAGGGATTACAGTATAAGATTATAAAGTGGCAGTGCAGCCTAGGTTATGAAAGACAAATGCCAAATGGAAGATTTTTTTTTTTTTGTATCTGAGGCTAGAGGCAATAGGGAGCCACTGGAAATTATTAAGTAGGGGATGATATGATCAGACCTATGCTTTAGGAAAAGTTCTTTGAATGGAGAATGAGTTGGAGTGCAGAAACACTTAAGAAATACAGACTTACCAGCAGGATATTGCAATAGTCCAAATATGAGGTGATGAGGGCCCTCACCAAGGTGGTGCCAATATTACAAAAACACATTGCAAAGGTAAGAGTGGCAGGCCTTAGCAACATACTGGATATGGGGGTGAGGAGTAAAGTATTACATTCAGATTATTAGCCTGAGGGGCTGGTAGAATGGTGGTAGTCTCTAAAGTAATAGGGAAAGTAAGGCATGGGGAAAATTTAGATAATGAGCTCCATTTTGGGCATGTTGAGTTTAACATATCAATTGGACATTCAGTTTGAGATGTCTGAAAGGTGATTGGAGATGTGAGATCATAGCAGAGAGATTAGGGCAGGAAATTTGAGAATCATAAACATAGAAATAATAATTAAATCCATAAGCAGTTGCTATGGTCACCAAGTGAAGTAGAATAGAAGTGAAGAGGATCAAGAACTGATCACTATGGGATGTCAGCAGGTGGAGGTTATTACTTGGTTAGAGATCCTACAAAGGAAACTGAAAAGGAGCTATAAGATAATTAAGGTGAGAGCCAGGAGACTGGCGCCCCAGAGAGAGAGAAAAGATCAATTAGGCATTCAGTTTTTGAAAGTTAAGGAGACATGTTCATGTTTAAGGGCAGCAGAGTAGGAGACAGTAATCAGGGAGAGATTGAAGATAATGAGAGTTGGGATAACAGAGGGGACAGTTTGTTGGAGGAGATGGGAAGGAATGAGATTCCTCATGTAGATAGAGGGGTTTGAGTTGGTAAAGATTAAGACTACTTCATGTTAGAGAGGGGCAAAGGAAGAAATAGTTGAGAAAGAAGGGAGAAGAGAAAGCTCTTGGTTTATGGTCACAATTTTAAAATCAAAATATGAGTCAAGTTTCTCAGCTGAAAGGATAGGAGGAAAGGGAGCCATAGAAGGTTAAAAGAGGGGTAAAAAGATTTGGAAGAGTTGCTAAGGAGAGTAGGATAGCAAGTTGATGAGGTGTAGAAAAACTTTCTGACAGTGGTAAGCCTAACTAAAAATGATAAAGGGGACAGAAATTCAAGAGAACATTATAAAGTGTGACTTATTCCCCAAGGAATCAAAATAAGGAAAAAAAGGAGAGAGTGACCAGATCAGGGGAGATGATCTAGGAGAGAATGGAGGGGACAAGAGATTGGGGTAGGGTTTGGTAAGGGAAGGCAGAGGAAGAAGTAGAAAGCAAATAGATTGAGGTCAGATAACAGGATTTGTGCATGAGAGCAAGATCAAGAGTATAATTGTTTTCTTGGTTGTCTCAGGTGGGACAGAGGAGCAAATCATAGGAAATAAGTAGGTTAAGTTGTTTGAGGGACATCACACATCTCCCCTTCACTATCCCTTACATTATCATTCATAGATACATCATTGTTAGCAATATGCAATAGCCCACATGTGCACATCATGAATCTCAGTCTATCTTTCTGATCTAATTGTACATTCTTCCATTCACACCCCAACTAATCAAATCTATTTATTTCCCACAAATGACATTTCATTTCTTACTTGTGTGCCTTTTTAAAGTTTGTTCCCCATGAAGTCCTTCCCTGATTTCCCTATTTGCTACTGACACTCCTTCTGAATTTGTATTTATTGTGCACATATCTTATCTGTAAACATGTTTTATACCCTCAATAGAACATAAATTTGGGAGCAGGTACTGCCTTGCTTTTAAGTTTATATCCACAGCACTTAGTACAATACTGGTAACAAAGTGGACATGTGATAAACCTTTATTGAGTCTAATTGATTGGGTATTTTCTATATTAATCACATATCTTCATCAAAAATTATGTAATTACCAAGAACAAAAAAAAAGTCCACTATTAATTGTCCTTACCCAATCTCTTTCTTTCCATAAACTATTTTTAATGAGATTGGTTCTCCGTATATCATCTAGGCTAGACTTTCATAAGCTCAATACCGCTGTTGATTTGTATGAAAGTGTTAACTTCCTCTATTTCATGGCAAGGGCCACAAACTAGGCTGATTCATCTCTCTCTTATCACCCTCTGCTTTTAGTATTCAACAAAGTGTTGTTGTACCTAATATGAACACTCAATGACTTAGCCATTGCAGTTCAGAGTTCCTGAGTTCAAGAGATCTACCAGCTCAAGCCTCCCCAGTATCAGAGATTACAGACATGTGCTAGCACATCTGGCCCAGGAATTAATAGTCACCAAAGTACCACTGAGAACCTCAAGTTTGGCACAGAATATTCATTCCTAAAGGAAATAAGTAGTGCCAGGTCACATGCTTGTAGGAGGCCAATTGTATATGAATATTGTAGAGAAAATCCAAAAGAATTTTGAAGGAAACAATTCCATTATCAAAGATCTTTAAGACATTCCAGTTTTCTTCCAGGAAAGATTATGAACCCAGGCAACTTTGTCCAGAGAAAACTCTAACACTATCTGGTAATTGCCATTTTTATAAAGCAAGGTTTAATTTCATCTGGCAAGCAATCTCCTGTCCACTCAATTCTCCATTGCTTTAATATCCCTTTATTTTGTGCATTCATCAAAATCTTTTTTAGTGGGTGGATAACTTTTTTTTTTAAACCCTTACCTTCCGTCTTGGAGTCAATACTGTGTATTGGCTCCAAGGCAGAAGAGTGGTAAGGGCTAGGCAATGGGGGTCAAGTGACTTGCCCAGGGTCACACAGCTAGGAAGTGGCTAAGGCCAGATTTGAACCTAGGACCTCCCATCTCTAGGCCTGGTTCTCAATCCACTGAGCTACCCAGCTGCCCCCGGGTTGATAACTTTTAATCTCTGAGAGATAAGAGAGATCCAGATTCCAAGAAGGGAACTCTTTTAATGGGCTTCCCATTTTCCAGCACCATGTATAAAAAAATTAGGACTGTGAGATATCATTTGATATTGTTTTTGTTTTTCTTTCTTTCTGAAGAAGACCAATTACATAATGCATGGTCTTGACTTGTGAATTGGATTTAAGTGAGACAGAGTTGCTCAAAATTGTCAGATTCACATTCTCTTCCAGAATCAATGAAGTTCAGTGGTATGACAAAAGTCAGGACAGCTGGCAATGGCCCAGGGTGCAGTGGATGGCTTTGGCATCTTCAGTGTCTTACCAAGTAGTATAAGCCCTATACAAAACTTGCTTCAGTTACCATCATGGCCATAGTCAAAAATTGCTCTCAGCAGCCCACATCAATACATTCCACCAGAATAAGTCTTCATATATTTGGGGTAGAATTCCTCTTAGATCACCAACAGTTTTAAAGCCTATTAGCTACCCTCAAGTTGGTTAAGCCTGTCTACTGAGATGGTACTAGGGTATGGCCTCTGAGTATGCTACAGTTTCTGGGAGCCACAAGTGAGAGTTGGGTGCCAGGACACCAAAGGTGGGTAAGCAATTCTTAAAAGGGATTAGCAACTCCTTATACCAGAGTCTGTCTTAAAAAAAAAAATTAAAAGAGCAGTGTTATGCCCCAAGAGAAGCTTGGGCTTTCAGTATGGAAAGGGGGAAAGAGAGGAGAACCCCCTTCTCAAAGCAGGGTTCAGGGGAGACAGCAAATGTAACGGGTTGGCTCAGAGAGAGGAGAGGGGGTTTGAAGATTTTCTTCCTTCTGCCTTCCCTCCTTAGCTAAAGCCACTCTCCCCAATTCACTCTTGTCCCTCTAGTCCTCCCTCCACTACTTGAGACCAAAAGGTCTCCCCTTGATCTGTTCACTCACACTCAGCTTGGGGAACAGATAACTTTTAATGTTAACTCAATCAATCAGGTAATACAAAAAGGAAATAACAGTCAGGGAAGAATGGGAAAAGTAAAGTGGGGAAAGGGGGTCCCTGCCTCTATCTAAACCCTTTCCCCTCCCTCCTCAAGTTTGGGGGAAACTCAGGCCTTGGCAGCCTGAGCCCCCTGAGAGAAAGTCGGATTGACTCACCCCTAGGCAACAGGAGCTGAAGTAAAGTCTGCTCTGGTTTCTCTTCAGAAGTCCCTTCAATTAGGAAGTATTGGGGGAAAAGATTTTCAGTCACCAGCAAGAAACGTGAGCAACCCTCAGGAGAAAGTCTTTATCCCAACCTCTCTCTTCAGCTTCTCCAGACCTAGAGACCCTCACTGCTCTCTCCCACAGAGACTTCTCCTTCTGATTCCACTCCTGGGACCCCTCCCCCATTGAGGTGATCAATTTCACATACTCTTCAGTTTGGAACTTTTTCTTTAGTGCCAGCCTCTGTCACAAGTCCTTCCAGAATACCCCATATACCACATTTAATAAAAGTAGTTTTGCCAAGAATGGATCATCTATTTCCCCAAATGAGCAAACTAATCCTTTCTCCTCGATGCATTTTTTTACTAAAAACAAAAACAAAAAAGAATGAATTATGAAATATCCACAATTTGATGCGAATAAAGTGAATCAGGTTGTTGTATTCAACAGAGCAGCTTTGAAATGGGTCTCCCTTTTATCTCAAGAGTCAGGTTTTCAGAAATGGCTAATACTCCTTCTAATTTAAGCAATTGAAGAAAAATATATTTAAAATACTAAACATAAAATTACTGACTTTCGGAGAAATATCTTCTTGTTATATTATATCATTTAATGAGATCAATCACAATAGGGAATATTTTCTAGCAAGTATTTTCTAGCAAGCAGGCAACAAATTGCTAAACGGAATGCTACACTGAATCCCACATCTCAGCTCCTGGGTACAGAATAGAACTGCTGACTCAGGAACTATTTGGTGCTTTCAAATTGGCTAAATACCTGCGATAAGAATAGTGTGTACGTATTTTTTTTCTTTTAAAAAATAGTATACTTTTAATTTTAACATTTAAAATTGTTTCTGAATATTTTCTTCTTTCCCCTTCCTACTGACCATCCTTGAAATAGCCTTGTTACAAAGAATAAAAAAGAAAGAGGGAGGAAAAAAGTAGTAACTTAAAAAAAAAAGCACTCTTACCTTCCATCTTAGAATCAATACTATGTATTGGTTCTAAGGCAGAAGAATGGAAAGAGCAAGACAATTGGGGTTAAATGACTCACGTAGGGTCACAAAGCTAGGAAAAATGTCTGCGGTTAAATAGAATTCAGGATCTCCTATCTCTATTGCTTATTAAACACATATTTTTAAATACATACATACCCCAGTACAGTATATAGTCAGTGATGTAATATCTCAGCTTCCCAAAATTGAGTACATTTGGCTGAAATCCATTTCCTCAAGCCAATTTTTCAGAGATCTCAGTAAGAACAATTGGTACCAAAAGCTACATAATCACTTAACATTGATAATAATATTATTTTACCAGAAAGTAGTTGGAATCGAGTCATGGAATAAGCAACTAGTCTTTGTCCTCTTCTTTCTCACAAACTAAAAATCATTCTGCTTCAACAGATATAATATTGTTCAGGGAAACTAGTTATTTTCTTTTTTCTTAATTTTTATTTATTTTCCATGGTTACCTGATTCCTGATGCCCACACTGTGGGGCTCTTTTTTGGGAGCTTGTGCTTTTGGTAAAGTGCTGCAGGTGTGAGTCTCTGGCTCTCTTTGCTCTGCTCACTTGACTGAAAGAACATTTTGTCTTTTTCTTTCTCTTTTAATTATTATTAAAATCCTAATATATATATATATACATATATATATGCATATATATGTATATATGGCAGATAGATGACTCAATGGATAGAATGCTGGTCCTGGAGTCAGGAAGACCTGAGTTCAAATCCAACCTCAGGCATTTACTATCTGTGTGGCCCTAGGCAAATCATTTAACCCAGTTTACCTTAACCCAGTGAAGAAGAAAATGACAAAATACTCTAGTATCTTCACCATATACCAGGCAAAATCATCTCTCACCCATCAGCCTCATACTAGAGGTACATTTCCTCCTCTTGGCATCTAGATCCCACATCTATTCCTTAGCCACAAAAACATCTTACAGAATACCAACATATTATTTTTGCCTCTGTACCTTATCTAGGCACATTCTTGCCTCCTAATTTCCATGTCCTTTCTGCAGAAGGTACAAGAATTCCTAGTTTTGACTCTGATCTATATACTTAATCACAATAAGGTAAAGGAAAAATAACACTAAAAGGTAGTTAAACTCTAGGTGTATAAACTAATCCCAGACCATAGAACACACATTGCTATGGCTTTAATAGAGTAGTAGAGACTAGGACTGCAGAATGTGGTATATGTCAGATAAAGTCATTAGATTGGTTGATTTGATAGATTGTTTTTCTTTTTAAGTTGCAATGGAATATTCAGTGAGGAAGTACTTGTGGAAAATGACTGCTATAAAAGCAAATATCATCAATAGATTTTTTTAAAATAATGTTATAAATTCAGATTAGGTCCAATCAGAAAGATAAAATGGATTAATGTCATTTAGAAGTATTTGTGAAGAATTCTTGAGGAAGGTATGATCTAAATCAGACCTTGGAAGGATAGAGTTGAGCCTCCAAAGGAGGAAGGACAAGAACTCCAGGCAGTAGGAGAAAAACGTTAGCATAATGGCCAAGTTAATAAGTATTTATGAAATTCCTACTATGTGACAGGAAATCTGCTACATACTGGAGATATAAAGAAAGGGTTTAAAAGAGGAGAAATGCCCCTCAAGGGCCAAATCTAATGGAAGAGACAACATGAAAATAACTGATACAAATGAGTTATAAACAGAATAAACTCAAGTGAATTTTAGAGTAAAGGCATTACCATTAAGGGGAACCAGAGAAATCATTTTATAGAAGCCAGGGGGGCAAGGATATAGAGATGAGGAAAGAGTAAGTTTTGGATACAGAGGACAACCACTAAAAACAAATGGAATCAGGCGATGGGATTACTTATTTCAGAAACAAGAAGGAAGTTGGTCTTATTGGATTTTAAAATTTGTGGTAGGAAGTAAGGTAAAGGAAGACTGGAAACATAGGAGGACATCGGATTATGAAGTACTTTAAAAGCCAAATAGTGGTTTTATTTTTCATCCTGTAGATAATATGGAGTGACCAGGATTTATAGAGATGAAGTTAGGAATAAATAAACATATTCTTGGAATAATGAGGAGGCAATTTGCTCTAGAACAAGAAGTAAACCTTAGTGATTAGTATATGATGAGGTTAGATAGAACAAACAGAGCAAGAATAAGGAACATTCAGGGTAGCTAAATGGTAAAATGGATAGAATGCTGGTCCTGAAATCAGGAAGAGATCTTTGGAGTTTGAATACAGTCTCAGACACTTAGTAAATGTGTGATGGTTGGGCAAGTCACTTAACTCTTTTTGCCTCAGTTCCTCATCTGAAAAATGAACTGGAGAAGGAAATAGCAAACCATTTTAATATCTTTGCTAAGGAAACCACAAATGGGATCACCAAGAGTCAGATACAATTGAGTAAAGAAACAATGAAAAGTTTGGAATCTACCATCAACTTGCTAATATACTTGGAGAAATAATTTCATATTTCTGAGTCTGAGTACCTTCATCTTTAAAATGAGGCCTATACCAAATCAGAGCATCATAGAATACCATGGTTAGAAGAAATCTCAGATGTCATTTAATGGGCCCTGTGGATGTAAAAGAGCACACTCTACTGCATAACCAATGTATAGTGTATTTTTAAAACTCTTTTTTATTTTAACTGAAACTTTTAAGATGTAAAAACCCTTTTCAGATTTTTCTCTGTTTGAATATATTTAAAAAGCAAATAATAAAGGCTAACATTCTGGGAAACAGATGAAAGATTAACCAAACTCTTAATCTTTCTTCTTTAGATGCTAAACTTTCTCATCCTCTGCATCCACTGGCATCTAACCTACTCAAAAGAAGAACCTTTTTCTGTTATTGTGAAGGGTAGAATATTGATTACAGAAAGGACTCTTCATTTCATTTTTTAAAGGGGAAGTGATCAAGGAAAGAAGTAATGATTATTATTCTAGAATGGTAATGCTAAACTGTGTTTTAACATAATATACTTTCTTATTCATTATTCTTATAAATATCACTTTAAATCACCTTGGGATAGAGATATGTCTGGGAATATGGGTAGACTATGACAGCTCAGAAATTTTTCTCTCCATGTAAAATATTTAGGTTAAAAAATGTTTGTTTCTCCCAGACTTGCATAGAATGCAAAGTGTGAATATTTTTCTTTGATAAAATCTTTTTACTTAATATATTTTAATATTGATTAAATAATTAATATATTGTTTCTTTGAATGTTATATATATACTATATAGTCCAATTTAGTTTTAAAATTCTTTCATTTAGGATAAGATGGTAGGTAGGTCATTCTTTAACCTTATTTTCATTGGAATTGGCTCAAAGAAGAAAAAACATACACACTCAGTTGGATTTAGAAACCTATTTTACCATAAAGGTAAGTAGGGAAAAGACATTTGAAGAGAGACTAGAAGAAAGGAGAGAATGAGGAGGTAAGCAAGGGGGATAATCAACATGTAAGGAAATAAACAGTAATCATGACTGTGAATATGAATGCAATAGAATGACCATCAAATAGAAGTTAATAGGAAAGTGAATTAAAAACCAGATTTCTACAATATGTTGTTTACAAGAAACACATTTGAAGAAGAGTCACACACACAAAGTAAAGCAAAAGGGCTGAAAAAAATCTACTATGCTTCAGCTACAGTAAAAAAGGAAGGATAGCAATTATGATCTCAGACAAAGCAAAAGGGGAATAAAAGATATAATTTTAAAAAGATGAGCAGGGAAACTACATTTTGCTAAAAGGTATCAGTGACAAAGAAACAATATCAGTATTAAACACACATGCACCAAATAGTATAGTATCCAAATTCTTAAAGGAAAAATAAAAGAAGTTATAGGAGGGAATAGTAATGCCATATTAGTGGGGGACCTCAACTTTCCACTTTCAGAACTAGATGAATCTAACCCTCCAAAAGTAAATAAGAGAGAACTTAAGGTGAATAGAATTTTAGAAAATTTAGACAACATAACTTTGTAGAAAACTGAATAAGAATAGAAAGGAATATACCTTTTTTCTCAGTGGTACATGGCACCTACAAACATTTTTTTTACCTTGTATTATAGAAAAACTGCACAACCAAATGCATAAAAGCAGAAATATTAAATGAATCCTTTTTAGATCATCATACTATTTATATTTAGTAAAGAGCCCTGGAAATATAGATTAAAAATCAGTTTGGCCTAAAGATGAAAGGTCTTAGGTTCAAAATTAGGCTCAGACACTTCCCAGTTGTGTGGCCCTGAGCAACTTGTTTAACTCTCATTGCCTATTCCTTATCACTTTTCTTCCTTGGAAACAATACATAGTATTGATTCTAAGACAGAAGGTATTATTTTATTTTAAAAGTCAATTGAAAACTAAATAATCTAATCTTAAAGAATGCGTGGTAAGTGGGCCAAAGAAAACATCATAGAAACCATCAGTAATTTCATTAAAGAGAATGACAACAATGAAACAATATACCTAAATATATGAGATGTATCCAAAGCAGTACTTGGGGAAAATTATATCTTTAAATGTTTACATCAATGATTAAAAAAATTGGAATTGGACATGCTATTTAAAAATCTAGAGAAAGAGCAAATTTAAAATCTCTAGTTAAATACCAAATTGGAAGTCTTGAAAATCAAAGGAGAAATGAATAAGACTGAAGGTAAGAGAACCATTTGACTAATGAATAAGAGTAGGACCAAGTTTTATGAAAAATAAAAAAAACATAGAAAATCATTGATCAATTTGATTTTTTAAAAGAAGAAAAAGCAAATAATCATTATCAAAAATGAAAAGGATGTCTTCATCACAAATGAAGAGAAAATTAAACAATATCAGGAATTATTTAGCCCATTTATAAGCCAATCTGATCATCTAAGTGAAATAGATGGATATTTACAAACATAAATTGCTCAGGAAAACAAAAGTGGAAACAATATAATTAAATAATCTTTCTTTGAAAAAAAATTGAACCAGCCATTACTCTTGCTCCCAAAGAATAAAATCCCCAGAACCAGATGGATTCACAGTCAAATTCTACCAAATATTTAAAGAACAATTAAATCCAATACTAAGTAAAATATATTCCAAAAATAGGCCAAAAAGGAGTTCTTCCAATTTCCTTTAAAACACAAATGTGGAACTGATACCTAAACCAGGATGATCAAAAACAGAGAATTAAAATGATAGATGAGTTTCTCTAATGAATGAATAATGATGCCAAATTTTAAGTAAACTATAGCAGGAAGATTACAGCAACATATCACAAAGATCATACATTATGATCAGGTGATGTTATACAATGTATGCAGGACTGGTCCAAAATTAGTGAAACAACCAGCATAATTAACCATATCAATAACAAAACCATCAAGAACAATGTAAGTATCTTTACAGATACATAAAAAGCTTTTGACAAAATTCAACATTCATTCCTAGTAGAAATTATAGGAATAAGAGAAAACTGAATAGGAATGAAAAGGAATATACCTTCTTTTCAGCAGTACATGATACATATACAAGTATCAACCATGTACTAGGGCATAGAAAAATTGCAAATAAATACAGAAAAGAAGAAATAATAAATACACTTTTCAGATCATATTGTGATCTGATAAAAAAATACTGAAAAAAGGTTGATGGAAAGGCAAATGTAAAAGTAATTGGAAACTAAATATAATTCCTCAAAACTGGTTGGTCAAAAGAGAAATCAAAGAAACAATTATAGACAGAGAATGACAATGAGGAAGCATCATATCAAAACCTATGGCATATAGCCAAAGCAGTACTTAGGAGAAAATTTATATCTCTGAGTGCCTAAAGCAACAAAATAGACAAGGAGGAGATCAATGAATTGAGCTTGCAACTTAAAAAATTAGAAAAAGAACAAATTTAAAGTTCTCAAATAAAAACTAAATTGGAAGTCCTAAAAATGAAAGGATAAATTAAAATAGAAAGTAAAAGAACTATTGAACTAATAAGACTAAGAGTTGTTACTTTGAAAAAAAAACAAATAAAATAGATAAAGCACTGATTAATCTAATAAAAAAGAAGAGAATCAAATTAATAGTCTCAAAGATGAAAAGGGTGAGCTCATCTCTAATGAAGAGAAAATTAAGGTAATTATTAAGAAAGATTTTTCTTAATTATATGGCAATAAATATGACAATCTAGGTGAAATAGGTGAATATTTACAAAAATATAAATTGCTTAGATTAACAAAAGAGGAAATAGAATACTTAAACAATTCCCCCCCAAAAAAAAAAAATTGAACAAACCATCAAGGAACTTCGTAAGAAAAAATTTCCAGGGCCAAATGGATTCACAAGTGAATTCTATCAAACATTTAAAGAATGACTAATCCCAATACTATATAACTTCTTTAACAAAATAAGCAAAGAAGGAGTCTTATCGAATTATTTTTATAACACAAAAATGATACTGATTCTAAAGCCACCCAAACCAAAAACAGAGAAATAAAACTACAGATCAACCTCCTTAATGAACATAGATGCAAAAATCTTAAATAAAATACTAGCAAAAAGACTCCAGCAAGTTATCACAAGGATTATTCACTATATCACAAGGTGGGATTTATACCAGGAATGCAAAGATGGCTTAATGTTAGGAAAACGATCCACATAAATTGACCATATCAATAATCAAACCAACAGAGATCATATGATTATCTCAATAGATGCAGGAAAAGCCCTTGACAAAATACAACACCCATTCCTATTGAAAACACTAGAATGTATAGAAATAGAAAAGTCATTCCTCAAAATAATAAACAATATATATTTAAAGTCATCAGTAATTATCATCTGCAATGGAGACAGGTTAGAACCCTCCCCAATAATATCAGGAGAGAAACCCATTATCACCTCTATTATTCAATATTGTATTAGAAGCATTAGCAGTAGCAATTAGAAAAGAAAAAGAAATTGAAGGGTTTAAAGTAGACAGTGAGGAAACTAAGCTATCAGTCTTCACAGATGATACAATGGTATACTTAAAGAATCCTAGAAAACCAACTAAAAGACTAGTGGAAATAATTAAAAACTACAGCAAAGTTGTAGGGTACAAGATAAACTCACATAAATCATCATCACTTCTATATATTTCAACAAAATTTAGCAGCAGGAATTAGAAAGAGAAAGACCATTTAAAATCATTCTAGACAATATAAAATATTTATGAATTTGTCTACCAGGACAAAGAAAGGAATTATATGAACACAACTATAAAACACTTTTCACCCAATTAAAACTAGATCTAATTAACTGGAAAAACATTAATTGCTCATGGGTAGGATGAGCTAACATAATAAAAATGACTATTACCCAAATTAATCTTCTTATTCAGTGCCATACCTATCAAAGTACCAAAAAACATTTTTATAGCATTAGAAAAAAATTATAACAAAGTTCATCTGGAGGAAGAAAAGATTGGTGACATCAAGGGAAATAATAAAAAAGATGTGAAAGATGGGGGCTTAGCAGTACCAGATCTTAAATTCTACTATAAAGCAGTGATCATCAAAGCAGTATGGTACTGGCTAAGAGACAGAAGGGTGGATCAATGGAATAGACTTGGTGTAAATGGCCTCAGTAAGCTAGTGTTTGATAAACCCAAATATGCCAGCTTTGGGGATAAGAAGTCACTATTTGACAAAACCTGCTGGGAAAATTGGAAAACAGTATGGGAAAAATTGGGTTCAGATCAACATCTTATACCTTATCCAAAGATAAATTCAAAATATAAATGACTTAAAGATAAAGAGTGAAATCATAAATAAATTAGGTGAATATAGAATAGTATACCTATCAGATCTGTGGGAAAGGAAGGAATTCAATACCAAGAAAGAGATAGAGAACATTGTAAAATGTAAAATAAATGACTTTGATTTTATCAAATTAAAAAGGGTTTGTACAAAATGAATGCAACCAAAATTAGAAGAAAAGCAACAAACTGGAAGGACATTTTTATAAAAAAAAAACACTCTCTGACAAAGGTTTAATTTCCCAAATATATAAGGAACTAAGTCAAATTTATAAAAAAAAAAATCAAGCCATTCCCCAATTGACAGATGGTCCAGGGATATGAATAGGCAATTTTCACATAATGAAATCAAAACTTTCAATAAGCACATAAAAAGTGATCTAAATCCCTGATGATTAGAGAAATGCAAATTAAAACAACTCTGAAGTACCACCTTACCCCTATCAGACTGGCCAATATGGCAGCAAAGGAAATGTTGGAGGGGATGTGGCCAAGTTGGGATACTAGCACACTGCTGGTGGAGTGGTGAATTAGTCCAACCATTCTGGAGGGCAATTTGGAACTATGCACAAAGGGTTTTAAAAGACTGTCTGCCCTTTGATCCAGACATGCCACTGCTGGGTTTTTACCCCAAAAAGATAATAAGGAAAAAGACTTGTACAAAAATATTTATAGCCGTGCTCTTTGTGGGGGCAAAAAAATTGGAAAATAAGGGGATGTCCTTTGTTTGGGAAATGGCTGAACAAATTGTGGTATATGTTGGTGATGGAATACTATTGTGCTGAAAGAAATAATGAACTGGAGGAATTCCATGTGAACTGGAAAGACCTCCAGGAATTGATGCAGAGCAAAAGCAGCAGAACCAGGAGAACACTGTAAACAGAGACTGATACATTATGACACAATTAAATGTAACAGACTTTTCTATTATCAACAGTGCAATGACTCAGGACAGTCCGAGGAACTTAAGAGAAAGAACACTATGCACATCCAGAGAAAGAACTGTGGGAACAGAAACGCAGAAGAAAAACATATGAACGGTCACATGGTTTGATAGAGATATCATTAGGGTTTTAATGTTAACAGATCACTCTACTACAAATGTGAATAACATGGAAATAGGTTTTGAACAACGATACATGTGTAACCCAGTGAAATTGCTTGTCAGCTCCAGGAAGGGATAGGGGAATGGGAGGGAATCATGAATCATGTGACCATGGAAAAATATTCTAAATAAAAAAGAATACTATCAGAAATCATAGGAATAAATGTAGTTTTCCTTAAAATGATAAATACCATCTATGTAATGCCATTAGCAAACAGTATGTGTAATGGGGATAAGATAGAAGTGTTTTCAATAACATCAGAAGTGAAGCAAAAATGCCCATTATCACCACTATTATTCATTACTGTCCTAGAGATGCTTGTTGTAGCAACAGAAGATGAAAAGAAATTGAAAGACTTAGAAACTGTAACAAAAAAGCAAAACTATTATTCTCTGCAAATGATATGATGGCATACTTAGATAATTCTAGAGAATCAACTAAAAAACTAATTGAAATAATTAAAACTATACCAAAATTGTACGATATAAAACAAACCCACAAAATCATCAGCATTTCTATATATTATTAACAAAGTCCAACAGCAAAAGATAGAAAGAGAAATTCCATTTAAAATAACTAGATAACAAAATATGTGGGCATCCACCTGCCAACACAAACCCAGGAATTAATATGGACACAATTAAAAATCTTTTCACACAAATAAAGTCAGTTTTCAGCAAATGAAAAAATATTAATTACTCATGGGAATGATGAGTCAATATAATAAAAATTAAATTCTACCCAAATTATTTTCCTTATTCACCATCATACACGCATAAAAAATTATTTTATGAAGCTGGAAAAAATAGCAACAAACTTTATCTGGAAAAATTAAAGCTCAAAAATATCAAAGGAGTTAATAAACAAAATGTGAAGGAAGGTGGTCTTCTAGTACTAGATCTAAAACTATATTATAAAGTGGAAATCACCAAAATAATCTGGTATAGGTTAAGAAATAGTGATGTATCAGTGGAATGAACTAGGTATATATACATGGTAATAAATGATCATATTAATCTAGTGTTTGATAAACACAAAGATCCAAGTTTGGGGGATAAGAACTCATTATTAAAACTGCTGGGAAAATTGGAAAGCAATATGGCAGAAGCTAGGCATAAATCAACATCTCACATAATATCCCAAGATAAGGTTAAAATGGATTCATAATGTATACATAGAGGGTGATTCCATAAGCAAATTAAGAGGGCATGGAATAGTTTATTTAATAGATCTATGGATAAGAGAAAAATTTATAACCAAAAACTGATAAAGAATATTAAAAAATATAAATGCACAACTTTGACTTTATGAAATGTAAAAGATTTTGTATAAACAACATCAATTATGCTAAAGAAAGTTGAAAACTGGAAAAATGTTTTATAGCAAATGCTTCAGAAAAAAAGCCTCATTTCTCAAATATATTTAGAACTGAGTCAATTTTATAAGAATACAAGTTCTTCCCCAATTGATAAGTGGTCAAAGAATATGAACAAGCTGTTTACAGAAGAAGAAATCAAGGACATTTATAGTCATGAAAATAAATGCTCTAAATCACTATTGATTACACAAATGCAAATTAAAATAAATCTGAGGTACCATCTCACAACTATCATATTGGCAAATATTATATAAACGTACAATCATAAAATTGAGAGGGTTGTATCAAAATTGGGACACTATTGCACTGTTAGTAGAGTTATGAACTGATTCAACCATTCTGGAGAGCAATTTGGAACTATATACTGTAACAGTTAAATTAGTTTCTCTACTAAAAGTATTATATTTTTAGAGGTTTATCGAAGATTATTAGAAATCAAGGAAATAAGAATATACAAAATAAGAAAAGCACTTGTCTAGGGCTGAATAGCTCATTCACAGCCATTTACTCTACATCTTGAGAGACACATGTGCTTAGAAGCAGAAGCAGAGAGCGAGACCAAGTAGGTGGTACAGTCAGGTTAAATTTTTGTTCTCGGCCCAGGTGGGTATCTCAGGTGAGATTATTGGGAATTCTGGGAAGTATCAAGGACTTATGGGGATTGAAGTCTGGGATTCAAACCTCCATTTTTACAATACAAAGGGCTATAAAACTGTGCGTTCCCTTTTACCCAGCAATAACACTACTAGATTTGTATCTCAAATATGTTCCTCAAAAGGGAAAAGATATAGCTATATAAAAATATTAACAAAGGTTATTTTTTAGATGGCAAAGAATTAGAAATTGGGGAATGGCTGAATAAGTTGTGGCATATGATTGTAATGGAATATTATTGTGCTCTAAGAAATGCTGAGCTGGATACTTTCAGAAAACTCTGGAAGACTTACATGAAGTAATACAAGGTGAAGTAAAATGAGTAGAACTAGATAAACATTATACAAAGTAACAGCAATATTACAATGATCAGCTGTTAATGACATGACTATTTTTAGTAATACAATAATCAAAGACAATTCCAAAGGACTCTTGATGAAAAAAGGCTATCCAGCTTCAGAGAAAGAACTTTAAGAATCTGAATGCAGACCTAAGCATACTATTTTTTACTTTTTTCCCCTTTTTTGTATGTATTTTATTTTTTAACTCTAATCTTCTGTCTAGTAATAAATACTAATTATTGGTCCAAGGCAGAAGAATGGTAGATGTGAGGCAACTGGGGTTAAGAGGTTTGCTTAGGGTCATACAGCTAGGAAGATTCTGATGTCGAATTTGAACCCAGGTCCTCTAAACTCCAAGTACGGTGTTCTATCTACAGTGCTACCTAGCTGCCTCTGTTCTGTATTTCTTACACAACATTACTAGTATGGAAATATGTTTTGCATGATTGCACATGTATTGCATATATAAAATTGTTTATCACCTCTGAGAGAAATGAGAGGAGGGAGGCAGGGAAGGAGGGAGAGAATTTAGAACTCAAAATTTTAAAAATTAAATATTAAGAAATAGTTTTTCTATATACTAAAAAGTAAGATATTAAATTATATAATTAAGTATAGCTGTAATTATATAATTTGATTCAATGAATTCTAGTGATTTATAGATTTATTAAATTTGTGAACAATGGATGAAAATGTTGAAAAATAAGTTCATGGTAATGTCAATAATAGATTAGAATTTGTATGGAAGAGGGGGATTATATAGAGCTAAGGAAACATTAGAAGGATCTATGTGTTGTCTAAGGTGATATAGGCCTAACATGAAGTAGGAGCATTAGGAATGCAGAGCCAAGGACAGATCCAAGAGATTTTTGAAAGAAAGAATGAATACATTGGTGATTCAGTGGATCTGAAGACCAAGAAGAAACAAGACACTGTAGAGAAGTTTCAAGCCTCTCTGGAGAAATTGTGGTAGGGAATACTTTTACCAAGGAGAAAACATTTTTAAATGAGAGAAAAAAATGGGGGTAATGAGAAGAGAAATTTCTTCATTAAGGGATAGGAAGACTAAAAGGAACCAAAGAAGAAAGTAGGGGGAAAAAAGAATGTTTCTGGAGATAGACAGTGTCAGGATAATGTAGGGCTGAAAGTAAATGTTAATCAACTAATACATATTTATTAAGTGACTCCTATATGCTACAGACTCTAAGAAGTTGCAAATAATAATTAGTCCATGGGGTCACATTGTATGACATTTAGGAAAGTATATAGATGGATTAGTAGTAACAGAAAAATAAAAGGGAAAAGGATAGTGACTGGGGCAGATAGCTTGGCCAAATGAAGGGGTTATTCTTAGTTTTACTTTTTAGGTATGAGATGCTTGTCTATATTTAAAGATATAAGGGACACAGTTTCTGAGGACAAACATGCATTTAGAGTCCTTCAAAAATAGAGAGAATGATTTCTCAGGCAAAAGAGAAGGGGAACTCTAATGAGGAACTTAGACCTTTTTCCTTTGATAAGAAGACAAAATAATAGATCCTACTCAATTCATCAATTCAACATTTACTAAGTGCCTGTGATGGACAAAGTACTGTGCTAGGTATTGGAGACCCAGACAAAAATGAAACAGATACACAAAAAAAGGTATGTCCAGGGGACAGTGAGCTTTGATCTCAGTAAAATAGGAAGCTAAAATGTCATCTGAGATTGAGAGTGGTTTGGCAAAATTTGGGGCTTATGTAAGTAAAAAATTCAGAATTTCTATCCTGGTACTAGTCCTCAGAAGAGATGGAGAATAATTAATAAAGTTGTTAGGTGATGAGTCAGATGAAAGCTAGAGGGCATACATTTTCATGGGTGAGATCTTTCCTATTCTATCTTCATTAAGTTTACTTTGTGGTGAGGAATGTGAGGCTGAGATTAGTTTGGGGACCACTAGAATGTGTGATGTAGTGGAGAGAAAGTATCAGATTCAGGAAGAGCTAGCTTTATGTCTTACTGTGTGAACCCCATATTAATTACTTAGTTATCCCTCTAAGACAATGAGTCTCGGAGAAAGTGTCAATCTGTATTGGTAAAAGGAGTACTTTTTAATCTGGAAAGTCTCTATATTAATGAAATTGCATATAAAAAAATGAAACATGCAATGGAGTAATATGCAGAGATCTCTCATATCCCCAGAAAGACAAGCATTGAAATCCCATTTCTGGCAATATTGGCCATCTGATTCAGGGCAAGTCATTTTGTCTCTCAGTTTACCAGGTAACCCTCTGACATTCTAAGTTGCAGAGATGTTGATGTGTGTTAGTAAAAGAAGCTGTTTTTTGGGAGTTCCTTTGTCACAGAAATTCTAACCTAGTCTAGTTCCTTGCTCCATCATAGAATATATTAAGATCTACCTTTATGTAACAGGAACACTCCAAGAGATTGGAATTGCAAAATTGCTGAAAGGGTAAGTAAGGATTACATGCTGACATGGCAAAAAAAAAAAAGACCTGGGAGTCAAATAATTTGGGTCTTAGCTTTCCTGCCAATTAATAAGGTGATCTGAGGGAAATAATTTAATCACCTTACATCTTGGTTTGCTCAAATGTAAACTAGAAGTATTGAAATAGATGATTTCTAAAGGCTCTTCCAGTTCTATGTTCCTAAAATTTTATCATCTGATGACTCTAGTGTCTATGCTGGGTTGGGAGTCTAATAAGAACAATGAAGAACAATGGTATGGACAAAGCATGTATGGTTACAGGTGCATATATGTATGTAGAGAGAGGAATGAGGAATAGAAGAGACGGCATGTGGTTGGGAGGGGGAGCATCAATGATTAGGATTTGATCATGCTAGTGTGGGATGGATGTAAATTAGAGACAAATGAAAAGATAAGGAATTGTTCAATGAAAATGTCCAGTGATTCACCTGGATGTGTATTGTGCATTGTCACCAAAGATGGCAATGGGAGAGAGAATAGAAAGCAAAACTGCACAATTGTTACTAAAATAATGTAAGGAAGAATTTCAGGACCAGAAATTGTGAGAATAATTTGGAAATATTGGTGCAAAATGGCCTTTAAGTAATATGTATAGATAGGAAGATGATTGATAAATGGATAGAGAGATAGAAAGTTTGCTCTGAATAATCCAGATCAATTTTCTGTTCTAAACTCACCAGATAATTGCATGGCCTCTGCCTCACTTCATAAATGGTATGCTTTGTCTATGTTTCATCTAACAGACAACATGCCACATTTGAAAATCTCAGTCTTTAGAGGACTAAGCTTTCATATGACATTTCTAAACCAAGCTATTGCCAATAGGCACTTCCTCCTGTGCTGTATGACTATCTGGAGATCACAAACACTGCAGCAGTTTTCATTATTCATATTTATCTGTATGGGGGCTTTTCCTCCTCCTCCCTTCCTTGTATTTAATAGTGCCCTCTCTCTGAAGAGTTCAAGGTGCCTTGGAAATTTGAAATTACTCGTCAGTATTAATCCTCAAAATGGCCTTACAAGGTTGTTTTAAAAGTTGACATTTATATAATTGCAGTGACTTTATCTTGCTAGGATATTACATTGAGGGAATGAGAACATATCAAAATCTAGCCCTTTGGGGAAATATACAAGAAAACAAATGGCTGGGTTTCCACACTAAGGACACATGGAGCTTTCTGTTTTAGCAATGAACTTAAACTGGTCTTATTAGATGTTTTCTGATGCTGTACTGCACTCTCTCAACTTGAGGTAGTGTGGTAAAATGGAAAGAGGGCTAGACTTGAAGTCAGAAGATCTAGATCTGAATCTTGGCTCTCTTTGGTGGAATTATATAGCCTATCCTTTTTCTGGGTGATCTTTGGCAAATTACAGTGCCTCATGTGAAAAATGTAGGTTGGACTAGATGGCTTCCAAAGACCCTTTTAGCTCTAACTCTATAAATCTCTGAATCAAAGAAATACTACTATTTCAAGGGATGGAGAAGATTGGTGTTTGGCTATAATGGAGATGTTAATGTATTTTGAAGTCAGGTCGTTAGAGGAGTTTTCAAAACAAATACTGAAGTTCCTAAGCATAATGGGAAGTGATAATTTGGAAAAGAACCAGGCACTCTTTTAAAAATTATTCATATTTACTTCGTTAAATATGTCCCAAACATAATAAATAATTAATATATTAATTAAATGTTATTTATTAATTAAATATTAATTAAAATAATTTAAAAGTAAAAATAATTAACATTTTTAAAATTTTGAGTTCCACATTCTCTTCTTCCCCCTCCCCTTAATTCCTCCTGTGTTGAGAGGGCAATAAATTATAGATTAATTATACACATGAAGTCATGTAAAATTATTTCTATATTAGCAATGTTACAAAAGAAAATACAAGCAAAATAAAACTATGAAAATAAAGATAGTAAAAGAAAAGATACTTCAGACTACATTCAGAATTCAGTCAGTTATCATCATGGATACTTTGGAATTATTTTGGATCATTGCCTTGACCACAATAGCTAAATCGTTTGCAGTTGATTGTTCTTACAATATTGCTGTTGCTGTTCAGTGTTCTCCTGATCACTTTATTTTACAAGACTTCATATAAATCTTTCCATATTTTTTCTGAAACAGTTCTCATCATTTCTTATTGCACAATAGTATTTTATTAGAATCATATACCACAACTTCTTGAGCCTTTTCTCATTTGATTGGCATCCCCTTAATTTCCAATTCTCTGTTGCCACCTTAAGAACAGCTATAAATATTTTTGGACTAATAGGTCCTTTCTCTTTTTCTTTGATCTCTTTGGGATATATACATAGCAATGGCATTTCTGGGTCAAAGGTTATGCACAATTTTATAGCCCTTTGTATGTAATTTCAAATTCGTTCTCCAGAATGATTGGTCTAGTTCACAATTTCACCTTCCATTCCACCATTAGTGCCCCTCCAGCTTTTTTTTTTCATTTACTTTTTCTGGCATGTTAGCCAATATAATAGGTGTGAGGTTGAATCACAGAGTTATTTTAATTTTCATTTCTCTAATCAGTTGTAATTTAGAGCATGTTTTCATGTAACTATTAATAGCTTCAATTTCTTCATTTGAAAATCGTTCACTGGGGAAATGGAATTTATTTTTATGAATTTGTCTCAGTTCTCTATATAATTGAGAAACAAAGACTTTATCAGAGAAACTGGTTGCAATTTTTCCCAGTTCCTTTATTTCCTTCTAATTTTGTCTTTATTCTTTTTGTTTCTGCAAAAGCTTTTTAATTTCATGTAATCAAAATTCTCTTTCACTTCTTATTATCCTATCTTTTGTTTGATCATAAACTCTTCCATTATACAAATATCTGATAGGTATATATTTTCATGATCCCCTAATTTGCTTATGCTAGTAACTTTATATAAAAATGATTTCTCCATTTTAACCTCATGTTGGTATACAGTGTGAGATATTGTCCTAAACTTAGTTTTGGCCAATCTGCTTTCTAGATTTCTTAGAAATTTCTATCAGATGTTGAGTTCTTGTCCCAAAAGCATGGATTTTTGTGTTTATCAAACACTAGATTACTGTTGTTATTTTCTTCTGTGTTTTGTGTATGTAATCTATTCCCCTGATATAGAACTGTTTTTCAACCAGTAATAGATTGCTTTGATGATTATTGCCTTATAATATAGTTTGAAATATAGAACTGCTTGGTCACCTTCCTTAGCATATTTTTCATTGATTCATTTGCTATTTTTGACCTTTTGTTCTTCCAGATGAAGTTGGTTACTGGTTTTTTTCTGACTCTATAAAATATTTTTGGGAGTTTGTACAAGTATAGTACAAGTAAGCTAAATTGAGTAGAAATTCTCAGCTCAGCTTACACATGAGCAATTAATATTTTTAATCTTTTAAGATGTTTTATTTTTATCA
Organism: Monodelphis domestica; assembly: GCF_027887165.1. NCBI lineage: Eukaryota > Metazoa > Chordata > Mammalia > Didelphimorphia > Didelphidae > Monodelphis > Monodelphis domestica. Next base: position 355,632,025 of record NC_077228.1, read on the forward strand.
TATTTTTCCTTATTAAATATTGATACAATTTTTGATAATCATTTTCTGAAAGTTTGCAATCAACATTTTCTCTCTCCCTTCTTCTCCTCCCCCTCTTTAAGAGAGCAATTAATATTCCAAGCATTCCATTCCTTTACTGTGGTAACTGCAAAACCTTATGTGATCCTGGCTATGACTCCATGGTATTTGAATGGATTCTTTCTGGCTGTTTGAGGTATTTTGTCTTTGACCTAGAAGTTCTTGAATATGACTATAATATTTCTCAGAGTTTTCATTTTGAAATATATTTTAGGTGGTCATCTGTGGATTCTATCAATTTCTATTTTGCTTTCTATTTTTAGAATATTGACGTAGTTATGTCTAGGATATTTATTTGATTATAGCTTTCAGATAGTCTAATAATCATTAAATTGTCTCTAATTTATTTTCTAGGTTAGTTGTATCACCTATAAGATTTTGTATATTTTCTTCTACTTCTCATTCTTTTGTCTTTGTTGTATCATTTCTTCATGTTTCATAGTCATTAGCTTCTACTTCCCCAAATCTATTTTTTTAAGTTTCTTCAGTGAATTTCTGATTTTCACACAAATAAAGTGAAACCTAAGCAATTAGAAAAAATATTAATGGCTCATGAGAAGGCAGCACCAATGAATTAAAAATGACAATTCTACCCAAATATGTTTATTTATTAGATTAATGATACTATTTAAACTATCCTAAATGTATTTTATAGAGGTAGAAGAAATAATAATGAAATTCAGCTAGAATTTTTAAAAAGAGCAAGACTATCACAGGAATAAATAAAAAATGCAAAGATAGCCTAGAAGTATCAGATCTCAAACTGAATCACAAAACAGTAATTATAAAAACAATATAGTATTGGATAAGAAATAGAGTTGTGGATCAATGGAATATGTTAGGTACACAATGTGCCTGATAATAAATGACCATAGTATTTTACTACTCCATAAATGAAAAGATTCAACCTTTTGTGACAAGAACTGACTATCTGACAAAAAACTATTGGGGAAAAAATGGAGAAAAAAAACTATGGGCTGTATTCGATGAGGGTTTCAGTCTTTCAGTATAGAGATGGGGAAAGAGAGGAGAAACTCCCTTCTCAAAGCTAAGTTCAGGGGAGACAGCAGAATTAATGAGTTGGCTCAGAGAGAGCAGAGGGGGTTTGAAGATTTTCCCCCTTCTGCCTTCTCTCCTTAGCTATGGCTGCTCTCCCAGATTTGCTCTTGTCCCTCTTGTTCCCCCCTCCACTACTCAAGACCAAAGAGTCTCCTCTTGATCTGTTCACTCACACTTGATTCAAAGCTTGGGGGAAACATAACTATTTAATGTCACCTTAACTCAGAATTTGGCAGCCTGAACCCCTGAGAGAAAGTCAGGTTGACTCACCCTGAGTTTCACCCCTTAGCCACAGTTCAGACTCAGGGCAACAGGAGCTGAGGTAAAGTCGGACAGAGATTTAAAATGTCTTTCTCAGGTTTCCTCTTCAATAGTCTTTTCAATTAGGAAATGTTGGGGGAAAGATTTCCAGTCACCAGCAGGAAAAGTGGGTAACCCTCAGGAGAAAGTCTTTTTCCAACTTCTCTCTTTGGCTTCTCCCAACTGAGAGACCAACTCCTTTACCAGCCAGAGTCTTCTCCTCCTCAAGATTCCAAACTCCTGGGCCCTCTCCCCCATCGAGGTGATCAGTTTCACACTCTCTTCAGTCTGGAACTTGTTCTTTAGTGCCAGCCTCTGTCACAGGGGATAGATAAACATCTCGTACAATATAGAAGATAAGTTCAACATGAATACAAGACTTAGACATAAAGGGTGATACCAACAAATTAAGGGAGCATCAAATTATTGACCTATCATGTTTATGGATAAGGGATGAATTGATGACCAGGCCAGAGACAGAGAGCATTATAGAATATAAAATGGATCATTTTGATTATATTAAATTACAGTTTTTATACAAATTAAATAAATGCAACCCAGCTTAGAATGAAAACAGAAAGCTGGGTGGGGGGAGGGAATTTACAGCAAATATCTCTGATAAAGATGTTATTCCTCAAATTTGTACTGAACTGAATTAAATTTATAAAAACATAAATCATAGTCCTTTGTTAACTAGTCAAAGGCTATAAATGAGCAGTTTTCAGATGAATAAATTAAAGCTATCTCTAGTCATATGAAAAAAATGCTCTAAATCATTCTTGATTAGCCAATATGACATAAAAATAAAATGTTAAGTGTTGGAGGGCATGTGGGAAAAGTGAGAAATTAAGTAACTGATGGTGGAGTTGTGATCACTTGAAAGCATGTCCTAAAGTTTCTAAAACTGTACATACCCTTTCATCTAGCAATACCTCTAATTGGCTTTAACCCCAAAAGATCAACAAGTGGGGAAAAGACCTATTTTTACAAAACATATTTATAGCAGTGAATTTTTGTACCTTTTTACAATTAATTAATTCTGTTTTTCAAAGTATGATTTTCTTCAATATTTTTGGTGTCTCTCTTACCAAGCTGTTAATCACAATTTTCTTCCTTTGCTTTCTTTTTTTTAGCCCAATTTTCCTCTACCATAATTATTTGAGTCTGAAAATCATTCTTAGCCCTTCTAGGAAATCTCATTTGGCTCATGTTCAATTCACATTTTACTTTGTGACTTTGCTCATAATTGTTTTGACTTCATTGTTTCTTCTGAGTTTTTGATATTCCTTATAATCACAGTAGATTCTTATGGTTAAGTTTATTTTTGTCATTGTTATTATTTGTTTATTTTTCTACTGTGAATCTTGATTTGGAATTTCATGTTAATGTTTAATTACATTCCCAATGTTGGAGGTGAGGTTCACAATCAAGCTTCAGGCTTGTTCTGCACTGTAATTTTTAAAACTAGTCCTGGGGGGTTGAAAGTTTTCATTTTTCCAAGGTGGTATCATCTCGGGAGAGGGACAGTCACTGCTTTCTTGGTCTGCACTCTATTTCTAACTCAGGAAAACTACATGATCTCTTCACAATTATGATCAATAGTCTTCCTCAGGGCCCTTCTACTTTGGGACTGTATTGATTTAGAATCTTGAACCCTAGAGACAACATTTCCCACAATTCCCTTTTACATTTCCTGTCATGCATCATTGGTTAATTTGGTATTCAGTTTCGACTTCCTCCATGCTGGTGCTCTATCCTAGAAGCTCTCTCTCTCTCTGGCTGGGCCTGCATGGAGGAAGGGAGTTGCTGGCTAGGTTTCTCTGGATTTTTTAAAATTTCTCTTTGCTCTAACTTGATTTTAATAAATAGTATTAAAATAATACTTGGAGTATCAAATATTAATTTTAATCTTTACTACTGGCTGACCACTTAGGGATACGAATTCTGACTGCACTCTTGCTCAAACTGCTGCTAGCTACTCCCAGTCTCCCTGCTGAAAGCTCCTCATCCTCTGCCTCTGGCCAAGAGGCCAGGATGCAGGAAACCTCAGCATCCTGAGCCCACCCTTGTACTGCTACTGGTTTGCAGCCAAAGCTACTTCCTGCTGGCAGTTCAACCCTGGCTAAGTATCCAGGTTGTGGGCCTGCCCCTCCTAACCCATGGCTCCCCCCCTTCTGTTTCAAGTCTAATCACACCCTACTTGGTTGTTCCTGCAACTGTCCCATCCCCACATTTTCTGTTGCTTCTGCCGATCTGCTCCTGTTCTGGCTGGTGAGTATAAGCAACTTCCCCAGATCCAGCCAGCACTGAAGGGAAGCCCCTTTTCCCCTCTGGACAGCTGATTGCCTCCTAGTCTCCACCAGGCTCTTTACCTTGGCTGGGAGAGTCCTGGCCCTCTTTTAACTACCCTAGCCTAACTCCTACCCCTCCCTGCTTTACCAAACCTGCCTTAATTCCATCTTTCTCAGATTCTGCCCAATTTTGTAGTCATATCCTCCATTTTGGTTTCTGACAGTCCCTAACCACACCCCTTACCCTGAAATCCACCCCTAACCATGCCCCCAATCCCTCCCTATTTTAGTACTGCCTTTATGGCCACTACAGGTCAATATTGAGCAATATTTTAATTTTTTTAAATTTTCTTTATTTTAATTTTTTCTCTTTCTTTTCTCTTTCCCTTTTCCTGATTATCTACAGTGACTGTTTGATGCCACTAAAGGGCAGCAACAAATAAATATTTAAATATATTTTCCTTCTTTTTAAAAATAAAAATCCAACAAAATTATAAAAAATAAAACAATATAAGTGAAATACCCCTCACCTTACCCTACCCCATCACTTATAATAACAATAATTTTTAAAAATTGATATAAATACATTATTTTTTATCAAAATGCTAAGCAGCATAAATGCTACTATGCATTAGTCTTCCTCTTTTTGCCCAATTAGAGGCATTTAAGATTCCAAATTCTCTTCTTCTCCTTGTACTCCTAGGAAATTTCATTTTTTCTGATCTTCAATATTAAGACAAAAAATGCTGCTATAAGAGATATTAAAGCAGAAATGCAGGCAAGCAGGCAAATTCAATTGGGAAATTTCAAATACTACTTACATGATCTAATGAAAAATACTGATCCCACCCAAAACAATTCTGAATTTTGCAAGCCTGTTCCTGAACACAAATAGAGGACAATCCTGTTTCTTCTGAAAAGAAGATACAGAAGCATGGACCAAATTTGAAAGCCTTAGACAATCCAATGATAAGACACCCTCACAATTCATTGATAAGCTCATTGAGCTTGGGGGTAGGTACTTAGACCTTGATATTTTGAAAGACAAAGATATTAAGCAAATAAAGAGACATTTCATCAACAACTCTTGCATGGTGGTCCAAGATTATTTTAAGATGCATTGTCCACAGTGGCCTCAGATGGACCTTGAAGAGTTGAGGAAAACTGCTGCTTATGTCTATAAAGGTCTAAAAGAAAAATAGGAAGAGGCTAATAATGTCATAGAAACTTAAAAAAAAAAAGAAATAAAATCTTCAAAGGATAGGTTGATAAATAAGATAAAGAGCATGATGCTCAACTAAAGGCATTATCCTATCTTCAAGAATCTATCAGTCCTCTACCTGTTGCTTCCATCAGATGAAGGGCCACTTAATTAAGGAGTATAGGACTTTGTTCCAGGCAGTAAGAAACAATATCCACTGGAAAAATTATCAAAGAAACTATCATAGAAATAATAATTTAATGGTGATTTCAGAAGTTGTAACTTTAAGACTGATAATAATAATTCTAGGAACATGAATCAGGCACCTGACAACTCATACCAAATGATGCCACAACAGTATATTTTGAGTGGAGTTTGCCCCTGAACCACCCAGGATGCTACTGCCCCTCAGGGGGGAGCCCAAGAAACTACCCAAAGATTATGAAGGTGTACAGGGACAGGGGGAAGTTTGGGGTACAGGAATCAGAGGATACAACCTTTTATTTTCCAGACCCTGCCATCTTACTGCCCATTGTCCCTATCCACTGGCCCCTCCCATACTGATGAGCCCCATGTAACATTGAAGGTTGGTAACACATATTATAATTGTCTTTTGGACACTGGAGCTTCCTGGTTTGTATTGAAGAGTACACCCGATTTGGATTGCAATTCCATTGGGACCCCTAAAGGTTCCCAAACTTTCCCCTGGGATAGCATCCATAAGACCCCTTATTGTGTAACACTCTTTCCTCTTAATGCCTGACTCCTCTATAAATTTACTGGGGAGAGACCTTTTACACAAGATTAAGGCCAAAATATCTTGTTCTCCGGATGGCTCTATAACACTGGAATTGCCTGATAAAGCCTTAACTTTACTCCCTGTACTTCTTTCAGATGCTCATGAATGAAGGAGACTCCTATTTTTGAGATCCCAACTGATATACCTGAGTCTTTCTCTGGGGCACATCATCTTCTGATGTTGGTCTACTTAAATCAGCTATCCCTGTCCAAATTCAAATAAAATCTAGCCCACCTCCTTCCATTCCTCAGTACCCTCTTTCTAAAGAGGCAATTGATAGCATTACACCTGTAATAAATTCCCTAATTGACCAAGACATCATAATTCCCTGTAAATCTCAATACAATATGCCCATCTTGCCTGTTAAAAAGCCAAAACTGGGGCCCAATGGCAAGCACCTCTATCACTTTATCCAGGATTTGATAGCTGTGAACAATCATGTTATAAAGAGATACCCTGTAGTTTCCAACATAAATACTGTTATTTCTTCTATTCCTAGCACAGCTACATACTTTACAGTAGTAGACTTGTGCTCAGCTTTCTTTTCTATACCTACAAATGAGAACTCCAGGCATATCTTTGCTTTCACCTGGAAAGGTTTCCAGTGGACATAGGCTAGTATGCCCCAAGGGTTAGTGGACAGCCACACCCTGTTTATGTAATTCTTAACTGCTGATACAGATGCCATGAAATTTAAATTCACCCATTTAATTTAGTATATGGATGATTTACTCTTGGCTTCACAAAACACTGAAACATGCCAATAGGATAGCAAACACCTTCTTTTAGAGCTACAGAAGAGAGGCCACAAGGTTTCCAAAGACAAAGTTCAGTGGTATCTTCTCAAGGTACAATATTTATACATTATTTTTAACTCTTGGATCCAGCTTAATTTCTCTCAAGCATATTGAAAATATCCAAATGTTAAGCATTCCTACCACTAAAAAGTAATTGAGGGCAATTCTTGGAGCAACAGGATTTTGTTGACAGTGGATCCCATGCTATGGGGAAATCACTAAGCCCTTTATAGCACTCATGAAAAACTTGGTTCCTGAACCACTTAAATTTGAAACAGAACACCCGATACCTCTTTCAAATTTAAAACAAGCTATCCTTTCTGCCCCTGCTCTAGGCATCCCAAATTATGATAAACCATTTACCTTATATGTTCATGAACAGAAAGGGGTAGCTTCAGGTGTTCTAACTCAACTTTTGGGACCTGCTCAATGCTCAGTAGCCTATTATTCAGCCTAGCTTGACCTAGTAGCTGCCTGATCACCACCTTGCCTTAGAAGAGTAGTTGTCACAGCTTTATTGATAACCAAATCTTCCAATCTGGTATCGGGATGCCCTCTGACCATAATATGCCTACATGAGGTCGAGGCACTATTATTAAGACATAGGGCCCAGGCATTTACTGACCAAAGGATTACTATGTAAGAGATAACCCTATTAAATAGTTATTAATACTGCAAACTTGCTCCCTGATTTACCAATTTCCAGAGAACCTTTACATGATTGTACATGTTTAGTGTCCACTGTTGATAAACCTTATAATGATTTATCGAACACCCTTTTGGATAATTTGGATTTAATATTATTTACAGATGGTTCTTCATTTATGAGGGACAGTGTACTCTATACAGGAGATGCAGTGGTTACCAAATTTGATACTCTGTGGTCAGCTTCCTTACCCTCAAATGTAAACACACAGGGTGCAGAACTCACAGATTTAAAATAGGTCTATATCATTTCAAAGGATAAAAGAGTCACAATTTACATAGACTCGTGCTATGCCTTTGGCATATGTCATGCTGTTGGCATGCTATGGCTTCAGAGGGGATTCTTAAGATCAGCTGGAAAATGTATTGCCCATGTAAACCTTATTACTGAACTTCTTTCTGCCATCCATCTCCCTGAAGCTATAGCTGTCATTCACTGCTCTGCACACACAGTGGGCACTGACCCTGTCACCAGGGGAAATATCCAATCAAATATGGCAGCAAAATTAGCAGCCTTAGAAGGCCCTGGATTAATTATGCCACTAACAATTACTGATAATTTGGATCTATCCCTTCCTTATAATGGCAAGGAAGTGGAAAAATTTAGCACCAACAGTGCTAAAAATTGAAGAGAGGGACTCATGGATTCATTGTAGCCATGTAAAAAGAGTACCTTCTGTTGATGGTGAATAATTGCTTGCACTGATTGTATTTGACTATTGATTATGATTGGACTTCTTTATTGCTGGATTTGTACTATTTTGTTGCACTTTATTTGGTTGATCTTTGTATTTGCACAAATTGCCTTGTAGGGCAATACATACACTACCTCATAAAAGAAAATCTGCATCAGTGACCTATATTAACCTGATGTGCCTTTTGTAACATTTTGTGTTTCTTCTAATTTTTTAAATATTTTCTTTAATATATTATTGCTTTATCTACCTCATTTGTACTCACATTGTTTTGTTTACCTTATTTGCACTCACACTGTGGATCATGTTAAGTCTAAGAGGAAATGAATCTTATTTTTTTAAAACTAGTCTCTGTACCTCTGTAATTGCAAAATATACAAAATTTTAATATTTTGTTTTCTTCCTACATGTGTAATACAATATTTCTTTTTTCCCTTCTTTTCTCATTTTTTCCTTTGAAACACACATCACTAGTATTGAAAAAGTTTTTTTTAACTGTTTTTACTTTTTGCAATAGCATAACCTAAGATGTCCATTTACCTAACATATAAAAAGCATACCCAAAAAGCTTTGGACTATGGCAACCTGTGCCACTAGTTATTTAAATATTCTGAGACTTATGCTCAATGATTATGTGTAATCCAAGGACAAACAGACCACAAAGGACCATAGAACTTGGCCTGCAAAGTGCCAAATGAGCACAAAAAGGTAAAAGAAACCAAGCTAGTCTATGGGGATCGATTACATTATGCACAAAAAGCAGAATGAATTGATCATATGTGAGCCTCAAGGTTGCCGCTGTTTAATATGTGTCAAATGCAGGACTTCCTTGTACCACACTTTATATCAAGCACGTAACATCAATTGTTCTGACTCCATTATCCCAAAAAGGTGAAGAAAAGGGTTGAATCAGGGAATTCTATTTTCTATTTATCTTGAGATCTATTCTCTTTTTCTATTTTCTTTTATGATGTGACAACTTACTGTAGTCCAGACTGCTAAACTGGGTTAGTGACTGATTGTTGTTGTAAGCTTATGGGACATGGATTACTACAGGAACCTGTTGTGAGTTGTGACATTTTTCCTTTTTTTTCTTTTTTCCTTCTTCCCAGGATTTTTAAGTGTTCTTTTTATATTTTATATGTGACTCAGAGGTTATTTTAAAATTTAATTTCTTTGATTTCTTTGATATTTTTGATACTTGATTTATATGCCTTATGACTTGAGCATGTATCCCTGTGTAATTCCTACATATATCCCTGTATCCTCCTCAGAGGGGAATGTATTATTATTTTCCTCAGGGGGGACTATGTTATTGTTGTGAACTTTGACTTGAATTTGAGCCTAATTTAGAACAAGAAACTACCTTCCAGAATTTGGAGGGTTCATGAAGATGCCTACAGAGACCATAGCTGCACAAAAAGTTCAAGACTGAACTTTGAGATATGGCGAATTTGAACTTTGGGAGGGTTGAATGCTTTTGTTTTGAATGTACACTCTTATCGCAAAGGGGACTGTCCCCTAATTGGCTTTTTTTCAATGCACCTATTTTTAGTTTTGTTCCTTTTCTTTTTTATTTTCCTCTTATCCCTAAATTATTGTAATTTCCCTTTAAAACTAATATTTGTATATACTTCTAGTTTACATTATAAATTAGTTATGTTTTCATGATCCATTAGGGAGACTGGTCTCCCAAAAGATCACAGGGGAAAATGTATTGATTTAGAATCTAAAGACTACATTTCCCATAATCCCCTTTTACTTTTCCTGTTGTGCATCATTAGTTAATTTGGTATTCAGTTTCAACTTCTTTCACATTGGTGTTCTCTCCCTGAAGCTCTCTCTCTGGCTGGATCAGTTTGAAGGAAGGGAGTTGCTTGCTAGTTTTCTCTGTTTTTTTTTTTTAATTTCTCTTTGATCTATGTTGATTTTAATAAATAGTATTAAAATAATACTTGGAGTATCAAATATTAATTTTAATCTTTACAGGACCAGAAGTAATATTGGCCTTCAGAATTTCCACTCCCTTTTGACCAAAAGTGATCCGCTCCATCCTTGAACTACGTCCCAGAAGTAGCTATAGATAATGGGCTTACCCTTCAGTTTTTCCACTCTCTCTTGACTGAAAATTTTTTCTCTGACCTTGAAAAATGACAGAAGTGGTTATAGGCAATGGAGTTACCAAATAATGTCTGGTCCTAGGTCCAATGCTTGCAATTTCTTTCTGCACTGTTGCCAAATCTCCTTGCCATCTCTGGCTTGGGAGCTTCTAATGCTCTTGCTGCTTCTGGGGTAATTAAAACCCATTTTGTTTTAGTTTTACCCTGGAAGTATTAGACTTTGCTTCTATAAAAAAAATGATACTTTTAATTAGCCTCTAACAAATATTATTTGTGTTTTAGTCCTTACATTACATTGGCAAAATATGCTCTCAAATATATTAAAAATTCAGCATTGAGGCTTTTTGTTTGTTTTATTGGTATCTTTTTAAAGATGTGCATACAAACTATATTTTGTCTAGAGATTGCAGCAAAGGACATTGTGTGATTGCCATAAGGCTTTTAGAATTTTTCACAACTGCCCAAGGAACAACTTAGGAATTACTATGTTTACTAAAGGAGATAAGTATTATCACACTGGCTACAGGCAGACTTAAATGTGTTCAAAATTCTGGAGGAAATGCTAGCCCTAAGTTTTGCTAAAATTTAAAAGTAATTTTATTTCAATGTAACAAAATTAGGTTTTTGTACTTTCCATGGGAATTCATTACCAAGTATGCATTTTATAAATACTACAGATAAATCTAAAATGTAAGAAAAATAAAAGAATAATATTATTCAGATTAGTAATAAAATACTGGAGAGGCCTTCTAACCCCATAGATAATGTCTTTTACCTGGAATAGTAGACATTTAATAAATGTTTATTGTATTAAACTAAATATCTTGTCAATACCAATTTATTTCTCTTTGATAGGTAAGCAAAGTCCACTCTAACTGAAAGATTAAAAAAGAAAAATGTTGACTTTCATCATAGCAGAGGACACTTGAAGATAAGCAAAACGTACCTTTCCAATTTCTCTCCCTTATCTATTTTCTTTTTGTCAGGACTGTTGATCAATCAAAAAGCGATGAAAATAAATGCCCAATGCAAAGACATGGAAATGGCCGTCTCTTTATAATGAAATGCTATACAGTGCTTGACGAGGGTTAAGTGGAAGGACTGGGAAGTATATATTGACTTAGCTTGAAGTTTACTGACCTAGTTGTCAAGTGGTATAATGTATGCGCTGTAAGGGTCAGAATATAAGGGGTTGGACTAGATTATTTAAGAGTATGGTTGCCAGGAATTTAATCAATCCAAATGATTTTTAGCAGTTTATTTATAAAATGAAAGGAAAGTTTGAAAGTAGAGAAATGAGAAAGAGGGCAGAGTAAAAAATCTATCGTAACAAGCTAGATTATTGCTCAAGCCCTAGCTTTACTCCAGCAGGGCTCCAGAAGTCCCAGCTGGAGGACCTAAGGGTCAATTAACAAAGGTTTTAGCCAAGAGGCCTCCTCCCAGAAGAAGGGCCCCTCCAGAGGCTAGTACTTCCAGGAAAGCCAGGGAAGGGAGTCAGCCTTTTTCACTCACCCACGTGGTAGTTCTAAAGGAAAAATCCAAGAGTAGAAGAAGTTTTTGCAAACTTCCAAAGTGCTATAAAAATATTAACTGTTGTTATGAATAATAATCTTATTACTTTTATCATTCATCAAGCTATGACCTGTGGGCTGGAAACTCTAAGAGCCACCTCCCACTGCTGATTCAGTCACCCCCTGAAAGTGCTGATGGCTCAAATTCTTGCCTGACTTGGGCAGGGGCTTTCAGTCTTACTCTGGGCTTGATCAGGTCAGTCATACTATGGACTTCCCTGCCCTAAGGCTCCATCTTGAGCTTTAGCAAGGTCCAGCCAGGCTCAGGTTTCCAGCAGCCAGTACCCTGGGGACTGCTCCCACCGAGGATCTGGGTCTAGCTCTGGATCTACACTGATTCAGAGTTCCACACAGACTGTCCCAAACTGGTATTCAGGTCCTCAACACAAGCCCAGGCTGGGATTCCTGGCCTTTCTCTGGGCCCACAGAGATCAGGGGGGCAGCACAGACTGTCCCAGGCTGGAATTCCTGACCTCATCACAGATATGCTTTAGAACTTAATAAAGTATGCATTGGGTTGCACTGCTGTTGGCTTAGGTAGAGTCTCTGATTCTGGATATCAGCTTGGGCCCATATTCTGAACCTAGAACAATGGATATGGGGTGGGGTGAGGGGTTTGCTGTTGACTTGCTCCTTAATATTTGTTGTAGTCTCCTGCTGGTTGTGCTCTCCTCTTGACCCAGGGATCTAGACACTCTCCACCTACCTTTCAAATTGTTCTCTGCATGAAAGTGGCTTTACTCCATCTCCTTGTTGGTTCTTTCCCTCCTCTATTTGTTTTGTGGCATTATTTTAAGATTGGTTGGAGAGGATTCTCATGGGGTTTTGAACTTCCCTGCTTCTACTCCAACCTCTTAGCTCAGTCTCCAATCAGATTTTCCTCTTGAATACCTCATATTCATTGCTTTCCCCTCACTGTATTGTATGGTATTTCATCTATTAATCTTAAACTCTCTATAATCTCCCTGAATTAATATGTCTCTAATCTCCCTAACTCCTAAAATTCTTAAGGCTTCCCTCCATTACACTCCCAATCTCTTTTTGCTAATTTTGAATAAGGTTCTAAACTCCCTCTTTTATTCTTTCCTTTGAAAATTCTTACTTATCAACCCTAGCTTTTTCTTTTCACCTTCCAATCTGCTCCTGCCCCTTCAGTAAGATTTCATCAGCTGCTCTTGATTATATTATTGACAAAATATTTTTACTTGGCATTATATGGCCCTATATATTTTCTAAATGATTTTAAACTCCTATATATCTATAGGGTTATGCTCATTTTTTGAAAAAAAACATCAAAAGTTAGGTATATATCATTGTTGTAACTTTACTGATACACCTTCATACATAATATATTCATAGAGGCTGTGTATGGCATGTTCACTGGGTTCTTTGGTACCATTTTAGCTACATGGTTACTAGAGGGAACAATGGAGAAGGTGCTAAGAAAAAATAAAATATGGATGTTCCCCTCACTGTTTCCTAAGGTTGCATTTTTATTAAATCAATAATTTACTTGTCAGCTTCTATAAAATCACTAGTTTGGCCCATAGGGCAATGATTCATTAGCAGGTGTGTGAGATAACCAAAACATTCCAGGTCTGTGTGCATATACTACAAAAGTGATAACATTTTGAGCAATGCCCAGCTTCCCAAAGTTATTAAAATCAACCAGCCCCAGACATTTAGAAGCCTGTTTCCCCACTGCAGCACAAATTTCTGCACCAAGAAACAGACTTCTTTCTTCCCAAATTCTGAACTCCTTGAGGACTGGGATGGCATTGTATTCATTTTTATACCCTTCAAGTACTTGATGGAGAGGTACATAGTAGGCATTTAATACACATTTGTAGGTTGAACTTAAGAGTATTCATCTAATGAGAAATTACTCCTCGGACTATTACCTGTCCCTCTAGATAGTTGGGTTTTTTTTAACTATACTTTACTTTTTTCACCTTTCATCCTTGTAACTTTCTGATTCAAAGATATGTTGTCCATGGCAAAAACACACTGAATCCCTGATTTAGTCAAAATAGACCATAGAAACCATTAAGTCCTACCTCCTCATTTCCCTTTAGCCCCCAAATATTCAATCTCTACCAATGAGTTTTATGCAAATGACCTTTGAATCTTGGATTACATACAGATGAGAAAACTGATATACAAAATTGAAATGACCTGCAGAGTTATATAGCATCTGAAATAGGATTTGAAAACTAGTCTTCCTACTCCAAGTCCAGCACTGTATCCAATATTATATCCAGAAGCCTAATGCTTTATGACAAACTCAGAGGACTACTTTTCCAACTGGCATTTCCTAGATGAAAAAATTATTGCCCAAGCTAGTTTTTGTTGTTGTTATTGTTGTCAGTTCAGTTATGTCTGACTCTTTATTACCTCATTTGGCATTTTCTTGGGCAAGATACTGGAATGGTTTTCCCTTCCCTTCTCCAGCTCATTTTACAGATGAAGACCTGAGGTAAACAGGGTAAAGTGACTTGACCAGGATCACACAGCTAGTAAACCTTTGAGCCCCAATATAAACTCATGAGGACATCTTCCTAACTCCTAGCCCATCCTCTGCACCACCTAGCTGCTGTTAGGATTAGTTTAGTTTCTTCTTATTGAAACATCTCAAATAGGGAACCATGACAGAATGACTGAAAGGCACCCTCTAAGGGATCAAAGGGGATGAAGCAACAAAGGCACAGGGTATATTTAGGTAATCGTTAAATCTCAATAATTTTAAATGACTTAACTCTGCTTTCTTTTAGAATCCAACCTGTAATTCTGCATTTCCTACTTCAACGTGACACTTTGGCTTTGTAGACCTGAAATTCTATTCTTGAGGAACAGCATCACTCTTCCACCTACGCATATTGTACCACTCTGGAAGGAATATCCAAGAAAAGTCAATTTCTTGATTACTTAGATGTCTTAGTACAAGAAAAGCCAAAGATGCTTTTGCAATTCACAATCACACAATGCATGCATGATGCAGCATTGGAGTATATTCATCTGCAACAAGGCTTTCTCATTTCTGGATCATTATTTTGATACAGCATTTTTCCTCATTGTCTTAGAGAATGTGTGTTGGATAAGCTATGCATAAATAGTGACTTCTAGTCTGCCATCTTGACTCTAGCTATACATTTCTGCTGAGTGTTGTTGTTGTCTTTGTGAGGGCATTGGTCAGAGATTGCTGATTAGTGATGACTTGTGCCTAAGAAAGGTGGGACCATGTAAGTGGGAGATAATGGAGTGATAAATTTTATATAATGATTGCTCATGAAATTCAAGGGATAAGGACCTGAGCTTTTCTTTGCATCAGAACTGTTTTAAAAATTTTCAGTATGAGCATTTATGACCAAAAAATCAGTAAATGCTACTAATAACACCTCAATTTATTTTGTTGATTGTTTAGATACAAGAAAGTAAGGGATACAATGCTAATGACATAGATTAAGCTTTACAGTGTATCATGTTTTCAGTCATTTATTAAACATTTACTAGTACACCTACCTCACCTCCTAACTTGTTCTCATACCTATTTCTTTAACTGCTGATTTGATATAAACTGTTATTCAATCATAGGAATAACAGCCAGGCTGTTTAGCTTTCTGTTGTTCTATTCAGTAGTAAAATACTCTAGCACCTAATCTATTGTCTCAGGTCACTGTTAATCTTAACCATGGGAACCTCAGTCAGAGATGAGATGGACGGGGTTACAATCTGAGAAGTTCACAGTCTGCCATCATGTACGGAAAATATGTTTTAGGAAAATATATTAAGACTTAGAACACTCCATATAGCACTCTATGGTTTTCAAAATATTTTACATTCGTATGTCTCATCTGAGACTCACAATAAACCTATAAGGAATATGTTCCAAGTATTATTACCCCTATTTAATAGATGGAAAACCGGAGGTACATAGGGTTTAAGTAATTTGGTTATGATAAGACAGTACCATTTGTAAAAGGGTGGATTTAAATGGAGTTCTTTAGGCTCTCAGCCCATTTTTGTCTACTATGCCATTTTGCTTCTCATAATTAAAAAATATGTATTTTCATTGTTTCTCTACTGCCTATGACTTCCTCAGATATTTTACCAAATTGTTTCCCTTGATTGTACTTTGTGGAGGAGGAACCTACAAAGTGTTTCAACATTTCTCTCTGAAGAACAGTTTTCTTTTTTAAAAAAAATGTGTATACAGTGGGCATACATCCAAGTAAATTCTATTGCTTCCACAGTCACACTTGTTTGAATATTTCCTACCTAATATTACAGAGGAGTCTTGTACCTCATATTAACTCCCCCAAAAGTAACTGCTGCTGGAGTTGCTGAGGTGAAATGGGCCTCCAAAGGACTCTATGAAGAAGCATATGCAGAGAACTGAAGTGCCTTATGGATTACCCTCCTCCCCCATGTCCTCCTAGATACTCTAAAATTATAATAGCATACATTTATATCTAACACTTTATAGTTAAAAAGGTCTTACTTTTATATCAATCCAACAGCCCTAAGAAATATTCAGTGCTAATAGCATTATAACCATTTTGCAGATGGGGGGGGGGGCCTTAGGATCAGTAACAAATGATTTCCTGAGGTCATGCAAAATCAGAATTCAAACCTAGAACTTCAAGTTCTAAGACTTTTCCACATTTTTCATTACCCTATCCTGCTTTTTCCTTTGAGAGAGAATCAGATATTAGGTGCTGTAGTTTACTTTAGAGATCAAATAGTCCATGTTCCTCATTTTAAAAATAAGAAAATTGAGGTCCAAAGAAGTTAAATGACTTTCCCAAGAATACCACAAATACCAAAACCAAAATTTGAAACAAAATCCATTGACGCAAAATTCAGAATTCTTTCTATTATGCCACTCTGGAAGGAATATCCAAGAAAAGTCAATTTCTTGATTACTTAGATGTCTTAGTACAAGAAAAGCCAAAGATGCTTTTGCAATTCACAATCACACAATGCATGCATGATGCAGCATTGGAGTATATTCATCTGCAACAAGGCTTTCTCATTTCTGGATCATTATTTTGATACAGCATTTTTCCTCATTGTCTTAGAGAATGTGTGTTGGATAAGCTATGCATAAATAGTGACTACTAGTCTGCCATCTTGACTCTAGCTATACATTTCTGCTGAGTGTTGTTGTTGTCTTTGTGAGGGCATTGGTCAGAGATTGCTGATTAGTGATGACTTGTGCCTAAGAAAGGTGGGACCATGTAAGTGGGAGATAATGGAGTGATAAATTTTATATAATGATTGCTCATGAAATTCAAGGGATAAGGACCTGAGCCTTGGTAGACAGATAAGAGAAACAGGAAGTTTTTCAGAACTCAACCATGAGAATTATAGAATATGTCAGAGAACAGAATATTTAGTTTTCAGTGAGTATAAAGGGCAAAGGCCTATTCTCAAAGCCTGTAGGAATTGTCATTTGTTTTAATTTCTTACAGGTAGAAAGAACTCCATGTGTGTTAAAGGTAAATTGTTCTCTCTGTTAAAAGTGATAAAAAGGAAAAAAAACAATACTTCTATTCTACATGTTTTTTAGGAAGAAGAATATATTCCTTGAACATATGGAAGAAATATTTCATAAAGAAAACAAAAAAAAATAATCTTCAGAGGTTGAAGAGGAAGCCAACAGTTTAAAGAAGCAGGAGGGTACAAAACTATGACAAAGGAAGAATAAAAGAAGATTCCATATAATTGTGGAACTATATAATAGATATAATGCTTTTCTAGGAAAGGAAAGAAGGAAGGAAGGAAGGAAAGAAGGAAGGAAGGAAGGAAGGAAGGAAGGAAGGAAGGAAGGAAGGAAGGAAGGAAGGAAGGAAGGAAGGAAGGAAGGAAGGAAGGAAGGAAGGAAAATTGGAATTTTGCACCAAGGCTACCCTTCCTGCTCTGGTTTAGAGCATCACCATGAATATCTCTTCACATACAAAACATGATTCACGTAATCTAATAATTATATTAGGTGTTTTCCTTACTGGGGTTTTTGTGGTAATTGGAGATGCTGGACAAACACACAGAGAAATAAGGTAATGGGAAGACAGAATTCTTTCTTCCTCTTCCCCCTCTCCCCCACCAACTTCTGCTGTCTCTTTCAGTTGGAATCTAGCTGCGGTCAGAATGGGTAAGCTGACTGAAATTTTAACAGATAACTCACTCTAAAATACTAGAAACAAGGATTTATTTTAAGGAAGGAGGGATAAAGTGAATTTGGATAGGAGAAGGGGAATTCAGGATTTCCCTAATCTATTATAAATCTTAAGATGAATAAAAAAAGTTGTATAGTCTTTAAGAGAGATATTATTAACAGCTTTCCAAGGTCTTCAGAGTCAAGCTCCAAGTATATCAGAGAGAAAGGCAGGAAAATGTCCTTTAGCTCTTTATCCTCAAGTTCCAGGAAAAAGAGTGACTTAGAAGCAGTTTGTGTCTCCTTGTTCAACTGTCTTCTCTAGACCACTTTCTTCTCTGGAATTTTCCTTGATGGACAGATCTTCAAGTTTCCATTCATTACATCT
Organism: Monodelphis domestica; assembly: GCF_027887165.1. Classification (NCBI taxonomy): domain Eukaryota; kingdom Metazoa; phylum Chordata; class Mammalia; order Didelphimorphia; family Didelphidae; genus Monodelphis; species Monodelphis domestica. Next base: position 355,650,183 of record NC_077228.1, read on the forward strand.
GCTTTTCCAGGTTTTCTGTAGCATTAATCTCTTACATAACCAAGTAGTTTTCAGGAAACAAAACAATGAGGTCACAAGCAAATTCGTAGCACATAACATATCACACAGCACAGTTGCATTCATTCAACCAAATGGTTAAGTCTTATGAAAATAAATATATCATAGCATTATATATTGAGTACATAGTCTACAAAGTACATATTCACTATATCTCCTTAGTGAACACCATGGTGCTCTACAGAATACCAGTAGGTTGACCTGCTATAGTCTTCCTTCTTATACTAGCTATCACCATTACCATCTCTCCTTACAATTCTCCTTCCTTCCAGGAATCTCTGAAATATAGGAACTAAAGTCCTGAACACTTCAATTCAGCCTGAAAAAAATTATATCTCTAAGACCTGAAAGAAAAACGATTGCTGAAATCTTAGTGAAGGTCTTTCAAAAATTCTCAAGACAGATTAAGGGAATACCAAAGTCTCTACTTACCTGTATTTGAGCAAAGTATATTACAGTCTCTGATGACATCTATGTGGACAAGATAAAGCAATGTAGATTCAGTAATAATGCAATTCGGTAAATTTAGAAATGATTAATTGGCCAGATCCAGTGACTGTTGATTAATGCATTAATGTCATGCTGGAGAGAGGTCTCTTTGGAAGTCCAGTGGGATTCTGTTCTTAAATTTGATGTCTATATTGAAATCATCAGTAAAGAAAGACATAGAATTCTTATCACACTTACAGATGGCACAAAGGATAATTACTATATTAAGTTACAGAATGGGCAGATAAAAAGATCTTGACAAAACAAGTCAAATGAGATTAAATTTGAGGTACATAAATGTAAGGAATTTCATACAACAAACACTAAGTTGATAGTTCAAATGCATTCAATGTATAAAAATAAAAATAAAAAATCTTGATTCAAGTCAAGTGCATCTGAAAGCTTTTCCAACTGTGAAAGTTTCTCTAAGTAGTTCTTTCAATGGTTTCACCTCAGGAAATTAACACACTCCAGGACCAATTGAGCTTCTCATCAATTAAGCTAATTGACACAGCAGGTTTAACCTATTTCCCAATCATGACTATAAAGCATTTATACAACAAACAAAGCCCCCTTAAATCTCTTGAAAACCTTGTCTCTTGTGAAATAGTTGGAAAAGAAAACGATAAGGTAGAAACACTCTCAGAAAGAAAGGCCCCACTTTTCTCTTGGAATTCATTCACTGGAAAGTTCTTGCATTAGTGGGGGGTCTAACAAATAGAAGCAAAGTAATTTTTTAAAATGTTCTGCATGTTTCAAAACACTAGGAGTTCTGTAATTGAAAAGAGAAAATCAATTTTCTATTAGAATTCTTTACAACCTTTCAACATTTTACCACGTCCTTTTTATTATGGCCAAAGAGTAATAGTCGCAATCATCCTATTTCAAGTACTATATACAGATTGGGACATAATTATGTGGTATTCAAATAATCTTCCCTTAACTCTATTTCACTATCTTGCCAAACTCAATGATTCTATCAATACCACATTGAAAGGAGAGCATGTCTCTATATCTTGGATATAAAAGAACATGTATCAGCTCTTCTCAGACGCTTCATTGTACCACCACCACCACCACCCTCATTTATCCTATCCCATGAAGGTTCTGAAGTTCAGATGTCTCCAAACGAGTTGTGATTAAAAATGGAACCTTGACCAATATTTGAATAAAGTGAAATGACAAATACTAATATAATTCACTATATTTCTATTTATAGTTTTATTCACTAATTTATTAGATATATAATAATAGCCTGATTTGGGCAAAGCAGTGTGCTAAAAGAGGTATGGATTAGATATGACCTTTGTCCTCAAGGAATTTACTACCAGATATGGTGTAGTGCCATGGACAGAGTGCCAGGGCCAGAATTAGGAAGACTCCATGAGACTTTAAGTCTCGACTCACACACTTACAGGCTGCCTAATCCTAGACAAGTCCTTTAATCCTGTTTTCCTCAATTTTCTCATCTATAAAATGATCTGGAGAAGGAAATGGGAAACCACTCCCATTTCTTGGTCAAGAAAACCCCAAATGCAGTCACAAAGAGTTAGAAATTACTGAAATGGCTGAAACAACAACAACAACATGGTGTGATTTCCATATAATCCCTGCTACTGTGGATGTTGAGGCTTTTGGATGGCATAAACTCATTAGTTCAGAGCTATAGTTGGACTAAAGTCAATTGAATGCCAATACAAAGCTCAGCAATAATATATTGATCCTTTGGAAGCAGAAAATCACCAGCTTATCTAAGAATGGATGAACTACCCTGGAAAAGCAGGCAAAAGTTTCTATATGAATCTATATGAGGATCAGTATAATGGGTGATATACTTGTAGCATGAGGAAGATAGATAATTCCAATCTAAAGGGGGAAAAAATCTAGTGAGGAAGAGAGATATGTTTAAAAATCATTTTCAGGATAAGCAATCATTAAAAGGATATATCATAAATATCATAGAACTTTAGGCTCATACTACTTAAAGATATCTTTAAGTTAATTTAATACAATTGGTATTTAAAATGCATCTAAAAGAAGAAGAGATCACTTCTGCTTGATAGAATCAAGGAAAGCTGGATGGAGGAAGATTTGAGCCATATAATCTGGGCTTTCAAGGATGAATGGGATTTCAAAAGGTGAATGGGAGAGTATGACCCAAATCAAATTGCTTGCCAGCTCTAGTAGGGGAGATGAAAGGGAAGGAAGGAGCCAATTTTTATCATACAACTTCGGAAAACATGTAGAAATTTGTTATTTCGTGTAACTCTAAATAAAATAAAATATCTTTATAATAAAGGAAAAGAGAAGGTGAATATGGGGAGCTTACTCATCCTAGATTAAATGTTGAAGTAAAGGGTGATTGATGTAGAAAGCAAAGTGAATTCAGGAGAAAATAAGTTGTCGAGCTTTCTTCAAGTATAGCAGATGTGTACAAATAAAAAGAAGATTAGCAAAGTAGTTTGAAACCATGTGGTATTGAATGTCAGACTATTTTTTATTAAAAAATCAAGGTCAAGGGGAGCTATTGAATGTTATTTACCTACTCAAAAACAATCTTAGCTGTTGCTTTAGAAAGATTAGTCTGGTGATTTTGTGTAAACTGAATGGGAAGTAGAGATTAATAAAGGATTACAATTGGAGTCTAAAGGAAAAATTGAAAGAACACTAGCTTCTGGAATCAGAAGCTCCTGGGTTCAAATCCAGTCCCTGACATTTACAATCTGTGTGACTTGCGAAAAGTCACTTAGCCTCCATAGTCCTCAGTGTATGTAAAGTATGAGTGTTGAACTACATGACCTCTGAGGTCCCTTCTAGCTCAAAGCCTACAATAATAATATCCTAGACTAAAGGAAAAGTAATTGGATTTTGAACCAGGGTAGCATCAGTGAGAAGGAAATAAAAACATTGATTAGGGTGAAATTTGAAAAAAACTCCTCATTTAGCATCTCTGAAGAATAAGTAGGGATCAATGTCATTGTTCAGTCATTCAGTCTTTTTTGTGACTCCATTAACTTTTGTCCATGAGGTTTTCTTGAGAGTGGGTTGTCATTTTCTTCTCCAGTATTAAAGGGTGTTTTGAAAGGAAGCATGGGGGGCAGAGTGGAAACAAGAGTTGGATGGAACACAACAAACCAGGAAGTACCCGGGAGAGATTTTAGAATCCTGTGAAAAGATTCTGAGACAGTTAAGAGCCTTGGAGGAGGAGGGAGTTGAGGAGAGCAAGCACCTGCTCTGGAGCTGATCTCTTTCTCTCCTGATCCATGGTGAAAACCCATTCAACCATCTGTTGTGATTTCTGTTATTCCTCTGTGATCCCAGACACTGAACAAGACCTCTCAAGAACATCTAGTTTAGTAGTGAACTGAACTACAAAGTTGCCTTGGTGGACTTTGTCCAAGCCAGGATGACTAGCTCACTACTGGCACCATCCTCTGACTGAACTTCCATTTCTGGCTTCCATCAAATACTCTGTTTGTATGGGTTTAACCTAGGTAGCATATTAGGAAATAGGGGAATTCTAGGTAGAGAGAACGTAAGTGTAACCCCAACATTTGTTGGGGGTTGAAGAGACCTTCTGCAAGGTCAGTGGTATGGAAAAAGATAGATTTTATTAGTGCTAGGGAATCTCCAAGCCCTCAACCCAATACCTAATCCTTTTATTCTTGTTATTAAATCTTCACCTGTTTGACAACTGAAGTTGGAATGAGTTACCTACTGGCCTTCTCAGAGAAAAGCCATTTAGCTCTCTGAGCCTGAGCAGACCATCCTCTCAGATTGAGTCAAGTAAAATCTCAGTCACCCATTTTAATCACCTGTTAGATCAGTGTGCTCACATTTTACAGATGGGGAATGGCAGCAAATCAGGGTTAAAAGACTTACCCAGTCACATAGTTAGAAGTATCTGAGGCTAGATTTAAACTCATATCTTCCTGTGTTAGTGATGAGAGATTCATCCAACTCTTGTTGACCGGGAGAAGGGTATTAACAATAACAGAAATATGGGAACTGAATAGTTGATTGGGTAGAGAATACGAAAAGTTGACTCTGGGCAATCTTTGCCTTTCTATTCCCTAGAGCTTCTCTGATTTGCTAGGGTAGAGATCTCATTGATTCCTGGTCTTTTTTATGCAGAGTCTCTCTGGTACAGCCAACACAGAGAACCTCTAGGCTTTCAGACCCCTTTTTACCAAAGATCAAGTTAGCAGATGACCTCTCTTACCCCTGCCCTATGCCAATAGGCTTAAAACTTGGCTTAGTGGAAATTCAGTTGACTTTAGGTTTCCCTGTGTCCCCATTCAGAATTCCTGCAAGCATAAGGCTATGTTGAATAGAGCTTGCCCAGGCTTATACCTCTGGTGGTAGTACTCTTTCTGAAAGCCAGCAAGCATCTAGTCCCCTTCTTGTGTCATCTTGGACTAGTTGAAAGAGCATGCTATTGTTCACCCTAATTTTCTAGATCACTGTTCCATCTAATGCCCTTTTAGCTTTTGACTGGAATATCTGTCAGAGGTATAGTCTCCTTTAGGAATTTTCACACTACCATCTTAACTGAAAGTATTTTGGCTGTTAAAATGTAGAAAGAAAAGAAATCCTACTGTCCCAAGGTCTATGCTAAATTATAGCAAGTATCTGAATCCAATCACTTTTACCACTAGCAATAATTTGTCATACCAATTGCAAAGAAAAGCATTACATTTATGGTGAGCATTACTGCTTTCTTTCTATGAGAGTGACATTAATACTAATAAGTGATAGTGGTAGAAGAAGCAGTTGAATATGATATGGCATTTTATGGTGCTAAACACTAAAGGGTTTCAAAAGCACTTTGCACACATTATCTCATTTAAGGTTTCAAAACAATTTACACAATTTGATCCTCACAACATCCTACTAAGGTACTCAGTATTGATATTATTGTTCTCCTTTTTATGTGTGAATAAACCAAGAATCCAGGCTTTTTATCGTCCCAATTTTTTTCAAACTATGTCCACTGTGTCAGAGGCATCTGGATTCGAACCCTGATCTTTCCTTATTCTTCTAAGCATTCTTTCCAGAACAGAACACTGACATTATAAGTGTTATCAAAGATATTCAAGAGCAAAGTAAAAGTCATTGTGAACTCTCAAGCTGGCTCCTATTTCTCCTGTTTTATAAGCTAGTTTTAGCATAATCTTTGACACTCCCCTTAAAAGGAATCTTATAAATGTGTATTTATATCTTTTATCATTTAAAAGTCCTCATTTGCTTTTATAGTTCTCAGAAGATCAGAAAACTGATATTATGTCCATGCAATATTCCTTTGTTTATAAATTTATTGGGAAGAATCTGATTAAGTAAGATCCATTTTATAGCTACTTTAAGTTTTGCAATAAGCCCATAGCTAGTTTATTACGCAGTAAAACAAATATATCTCTAGTAATCAGCAATCAGATTTTTTTTAAAAAAAAGGAAGATGTAACTACAAACTACCATTTGCAAAATTGAAAAGATTTTGATTTAAAGAAACTGAAAATTATCAGGCTTGAATTTAAAAGGACTTGGTCCATTGATTAGGTTATCGAGAAGCAGAATGTATGCATATTTATGCTATCAACCCTTTTATGTTGCAAAAATATCTATTTTGTGGCATTGTTTATGTCAACTATGTTTTTACACTAAAGAAAAATATCACCTAGCAAAAATTATGAAACAAAAGTAGCAATCTTATAAAATATGGACAGCATATCAAGGTTGGGACTACATTAAAAAAACTAATAAAGCAACAGAAAAAAAATCTTTAAAAATCCATTCAAAGAGTTAGAGCCCAATAGTAAATTACTTTTATGTTCAGTAAGAGTTTCATTGAAGTGCTTCTCACACACCAGGCCTTCTTTTTTAAAGCAATTATACCTATTCCCTCCCATAACATAAACTTTCTAGTTGTCAAAACAGAAAATAGAAAGCACATATTTAGTGGGGTGCTGGGGGGGAGGGGGGAGGCAGGTCTCCACTGCTGCTTCCAGAAAGAGGACTACAACAGATAGAGCTCTGCACAGAGGAAGAGACAGACATGGTCCACCTCAAATAGACCCATGACTTCATAGATTTAGTGATCAGGCAGAAATGGGAGTTGAAATCGTTTCAGTTTGCCTGAGGAGAAATGGAAATGGAGAGAATCTGAGCCTCTTCCAAGGGACTTGGAAGTCACAAAGGGAAAGTAAAAGAGTTTTTAGCCAGTCATAGGCTTAAGTGAAACTAATTAAAGTTATGTTCTCTCAGCTTTTATGACCAAAAGCTTATTTCTCCTTTTCTGAGATTAGCTGTGAAGAATAAGGTTAGGAAGTAGAAAGCAGCTGATGCAAGGCAACACTAGACTGATTCTCTTAATGCTTAGTCTTCATGTGGTAAGGAGTGCTACTGATAACAGGGGGAAAGGGAGCAATTTGCAAAGTCATCACTAAGCACTTGAGAAGTAGAGCCAGTCTGTAGAGAGGAGAAAAAGACAAATATGTTCAGAGTTTGCATAAACTAGGAAAGGCACGTGGCACAATACTTAGCACATAGTAGGTGCCTAATAATAAATGTTTATTGACTGGCCATTTAAGGGGAAAAAAGCAAAGAATTTAAGAGACTAACTTTAGAAACATTGCCATTGGCCTAAAGAGAGCAAATTTACATTACCTGAAGTGCAGCATCTAAAGTTTTTCAGGTCATTGAAAATTTGTAATACCTTTATTCTCTTGTTTCAGTTATATTCATGTATATTTTATTTCCTTAGGGAAGGGGCTTAGAATTATTATTTTTTTAATTTTCTTTTGGTCCCAACTTGTTAGTTGGGATTTTTGTACTGATAGTGATAATAAAATGAAACACAATAATAGATTTGTATAAAATCTACTCCCTGATAGCCTTCATTTAATTATATGTGTGTGTATTAGACCTGGGATATCACCAGTCAACTAATGCAAATAGGTAACTTGTTTGTAGCTGGAATTCTTTCAGAATTTCCTGGAGAATTAAGAAGTTAACTGATTTGTCCAAAGTCAAACAGCTAGTATTTGTCAGAGGTAGGATATCCATCTTCAGACCCCAAGGCTGGTGCACTAACCATTAAAACAAGCTGCCTCTGTCAATAACAGTCATTCATGAAACACTAAGTAAACTCTCTGTACATAGCATCTTACTTGATGGCATAAGACCAAGTGCTACGCTGTGTAGACTTTAAGCTTGTAGAATCACTAAACCCTAGAAGTCATTTATTTAGCCCAATGTGTCCCTAAACCCTAGAAGTCATTTATTTAGCCCAATGTGTCCCTAAACCCTAGAAGTCATTTATTTAGCCCAATGTGTCCCTGAGTAGGTTTCATCTATACAACATTCCTGATGTCATCATCTAGCCTTTTCTTGAAGGTTATAATTTTTTCAACAATGTATCGCAAGCTCCTGTCATTGTGCCATGTGCCAAGTACCTGCTTGGGAAATGTAGTGTCTCTCCATTTAGTAATCTTATTCCCCAGGGTCCAACTCAATTCCTTTTTACCAAAATGAAGACTTTTTCTTATTACTCCTTTCTTTCCGATCCAATTCAACTCTGCTCTTTATGTCAGAATCCCTTTTTACTGAACTTGTCTCCTTCCCATCCTTCTCTCTTTAGTTTAATAAGCCTTTTATTATATATTTTTATAACTAGTTTGAACCCTTCCTTTTACCCTCCCTATTACACTATCAAAACTGAAACATCCATTCTTGTATTGCCTCAGGGAAGTGCTCTATTCTTTCCAAGACAAAATGATTATAAAAGCAACAACTAACATTTATATAGCCCTTATTTTATGCATGCTAAGCCCTTTACAATTATGATTTCATTTGATCTTCACAATAATTCTGGGAGGTAAGTGTACTATTATCCCCATTTTACATATGAGGAAACTGAGGCAGGCAGAGGTTAAATGACTTGCATAGGTTCACATAGCATATAAGTATTTGAGGTGAGATGTGAACTCAGGTCTTTATGGCTCCAGGCACAGTGATCTTTTAACTGTGCCATTTTAATAAGTATTACATTGAATTCTATTCTCCCACTGTACACTTCTAGCCAGGTACAACTTCTTGCCCCTAACTGTGGTTTAATGATTATACAGAGCGAGTAATTCTGATCTGGTAAGATTGAGGTTTTTTTTCTCTTTTCCCTCATACTTTATATCAGTTGACCTGTTCACTATTCGAAATAGGGTAAATCACAAAATGATTTGAGCAGGGTGTCATGTCACTGACTAATTTCTACTACGTTGAATTGACAAATCCAACAGAACTTCTATTAATGGATTATACTGTCTGGGAACATAAAGAGTGTTGATGAACTTAAACAGATTTTAGGCCCTTTGAATACAAACTGTAGGATGTTAAGGTAACAAGGGCTACTTCCATATCCTCTGCCTGGCACCTTTTCTATAGACATCAGGAATTGGAAGTAAATTCAACTAGAACAATGAGGATAAGAGGCTCTAGGTTGACTATGAAACATAGCTTCATTCCTATAATTCTTGTATCTTCCATTTGTTGGCTCATGAGTATCACTAGCCTTCACCCCAGACTAATACAGACATTTGTATCACCCAGTTCCATCTCACTCGGCTTTATAGATTATTTCCTCCAGTAGGGTTTACCCTGGCTTTTCCAGTAACTATGATGAAGACACTAAGATAGAAAGACCTAGACCTCAGACTGACATTCACTGTAGTTGCCTATTCATTTGCAATGAAATATCCATTGAAATGACCTTTTACAACTACAGACACATACAACATTCCCACCACAAACACTACTCATTATCATGTCTGGATCAATTCAGCCCTACTGTCTAGCTCCTGTAAGAGAGAGAAATCTGGAAACTTTGAGAATAAGCCTAGAAGAGCTGCAAGAATCCTGCAAGCAGTGAAGGAGGGATGTACAAAAAGGAACCTGGAACCTTGGAGGGAGAGAAAAAGCTGACCCAGGCAGTTGAAAGGAACTCCTTGTGGAGAGTACCTGGGTAGAGGTTATTTTTTGGACTCTGACTGAATCTCAAAGTCAGTGTTAGGGGTAAAACTTATGGTTGGACTAAATATATTTTTAGTTGGTCACCAGGGATTTAAATTCTAAATCCCAATGAAATACTCAAGTCAGAATGGAATTGTATGGTTGTTTATTTACAATAGAGTGAAGATATTAAGGAAGAAAGAAAGAGAAAGAGGAGAGAGATACCAGGCAGTAGTTCAGAGGCCCCAGCCAAGGGGACGCAGGGGGCAGAGGATTAAATCTAGCATGGCTTCCAGCTACCTTGAGGCCTCCTTCAAGATGAGGAGCCTCCTTGGAGGCTGGTGCCTTCAGAAAAGCCAAGAAAAGGGGAGTAAGCCTTGCATTCACCATGTGACAGTCTAAGGGATGCAGTCTGAGGTCTCATGCTTGAGCTTCTCCACAGTCAAGTTCCACTGCCCAATCCTCTCACAGGAAGTGATGCAAAATATAAAGGCAGTTTTTTATGTCACTTGTGTTTCACATGTACCAATGGTGGCTTAAACTTGGCTTTGGACAGCCCAGGGGGTCAGTTAGTTGTTTCTGATTTGTCACTTGCTAGCACACTCAGGTCATAGACTTTCCTCCCCCATACTTAATCCTTAAGTGGGGGATATATACATTCCTGGTTGCTAAAATTCTAAAGACTAAGCAGGTTAGAGAAAATCTAAAATTCACATCATTGATCTTTCTCTTCCTGAATTTCTGATCCCAGATCCTCCTGAACCTCAGCCAGTGGACAAGGACTTTGAGAGACAAGCAATCCACAAAGAAGATCTCTACAACTCCTTTTGAACCTTGAACTTGGGGACACTTGTTGTCCCAGTCAATAAATCAGGGTTTCTCTACTCTGAACCCCTCATGGGTTCAGGTTATCAGACCTGAGCTACCTAACATTGGGGGGGAAGGGTATTAATTAGATAGGGACGCCCTCTCCCTCTTTCCCTCCTGAATCTCAATCTTGACCATTCATCAGCCTTGTCCCTTTCCTGCTTCCCTTAAATAAACACAATTATTAGGACCCAGAACTGACTCTAGTTTTATTAGAAGACATCCTGAATTGAGGGGGGAGGAGAAGGGGTTTCTCTCTCCCCAGAAGAAAGAGACTTACCACCTGAAGCCTCTATCAACAAAGATCCCAGAGAGTCTGCCAGTAGGAATTGAAGGCAGCCATAGTGAGGGGATCCAGTCAGAGAGGGCTGGGGTGGGGGGAATAAAATCCATCCTATTTCTCTCCTATAAGTGGCACCCCAGATGGGACTCAAACCCACAATCCCTGGCTTAGGAGACTTGTAATATAATGGGGAAAGGGGAGAATGGATATGGAGCCTCTTCCTTTTAAAGCAGGGACAGAATGAGAGGAGATGTTGTTGTTTAGTCAGAGGAGAGAAAGAGGATGGATTTTGTCTCCCGCCCCTCCCCCCAGCCCTCTCTGACTGGATCCCCTCACTATGGCTGCCTTCAATTCCTACTGGCAGACTCTCTGGGATCCTTGTTGATAGAGGCTTCAGGTGGTAAGTCTCTTTCTTCTGGGGAGAGAGAAACCCCTTCTCCTCCCCCCTCAATTCAGGATGTCTTCTAATAAAACTAGAGTCAGTTCTGGGTCCTAATAATTGTGTTTATTCAAGGGAAGCAGGAAAGGGACAAGGCTGATGAATGGTCAAGATGGAGATTCAGGAGGGAAAAAGGGAGAGGGCATCCCTATATCTAATTAATACCCTTCCCCCCCAATGTTAGGTAGCTCAGGTCTGATAACCTGAACCCATGAGGGGTTCAGAGTAGAGAAACCCTGATTTATTGACTGGGACAACAAGTGTCCCCAAGTTCAAGGTTCAAAAGGAGTTGTAGAGATCTTCTTTGTGGATTGCTTGTCTCTCAAAGTCTTTGTCCACTGGCTGGGGTTCAGGAGGATCTGGGATCAGAAATTCAGGAAGAGAAAGATCACTGACTTTGAGATTCAGTCAGAGTCCAAAAACATAACCCTGCCCAGCTACTCTATGCCAGGAGTTCCTTTCAACTGCCTGGATCAGCTTTTTCTCTCCCTCCAACATTCCAAGTTCCTTTTTGCACATTCCCCCTTCACTGCTTATAGGATCCTTGCAGCTCTTCTAGGCTTATTCCCAGAGTTTCCAGATTTCTTTCTCTTATACTCTCCAAAATGTAGGAGATCTTAATCTGGAATCTATGGACTTCTTTTCATATTTTGATAATTGTATTTCAATATAATTTATTTCCTTTGATATCTTATGAATTTTATTTTATTCACTTTAAAGCTTAGATCTATAGGTTTCAACATATTGCCAAAGTAGTCCACAAAAAAGAAAAAGTAAAGAATCCCCACTATAACAGAAATCTAGTATTCAATTTATTTACTTCCAACAGCCCAAGGTAGGAACCAGGATTTCTTCTATTCCACTGATGATCCCATTTTTCCTACTCTTTGACACAGGTGGTCACAGACATTTAACACAAGAAGATGATCAGGCAGAGAGAAATCACAAATCACAATTAATCTTGAATCTATGATCTTTTATTTTTCTGTTATATGGATATGCAACGTCAGTGATGCTCCCTCCCTCTGACTTTACCAAGAGAGCAGGTCTTAAGATCGCTGCCAGTAACATGAGCTCTGACATGACCTTAGTCTACCTACTCTCTATGGTACCATGGAAGATAAAACATAACTAAGTAAAAACTGAAGCAACTATCAAGCTTATATATTGGCTTCTCAGCTACCCATCCTATATTATCACCATAGAAATGTAGATATTCCCTTCTTTAACAGCAGAGTTTCTAGCAGGAGTCTTTGTGTTTATTACTGAGAGACTGAGCCACCCTCCTTGTAACAACTTTGCTAAGGCTTAAAAGGGTTATGATCTATATCAGTAAGACAAATACCCCTATATGAAGAATCAGATCTTTTGAAGTAATGTTTCATATAAAAAGTTCAGTAATATAAAAATTGTTTTTCTAATTAGAGAAACTAGTTGCTATAGCCTATAGGACACAATGGAAAATCTATTTGATACAAGATATTGCAGTATTGTTTCTCCCAAGTGAGACGAAAAAAAAAATCAGATTTCTGACCCTGCTCTAGAAGGTAAGCCATTTCTTTACCAATATAATTTACTAATTATATATATATATATATAGATATATATATATATACTTCTTCTCAAGTCTTTGACTGCTATGATTTCACAGCACCAAGAACATGTTTATCTTACTTAGTTGTTAACTTTTAAAGGTCAGAGTTAATGCCTGTGTTTGTCTAAGTCATTTTGTACAATGTATTGGAGAGCCTCATGTGTAAACAAAGACTTAAATGCTCTTGACAAGGATGCATAATTAAAATGGAAACAGAAACACAAGTCCCTCAATGCCTCTCACTAAAGCATGAT